>NC_069504.1:645532446-645827446 GCF_027579735.1 Bombina bombina
CTTCGGCATTATGTCTTCCTACTCTCATTACTTCTATTTCCATAGTTTGACAAAACACATCTTTTGTATGTATCTAGGTATTAATACACACATGATCCCCATTGTTGATAATATTATTGTGGATTTAACATACAGATTTGCTAGTCAGGTATCAGAAGTGGGGGCATATTCTATTCCCTCCTGGTTATTACCAGTGATATTTATTATGATGTTATCCTTAGAGAAATGCTTTTATCTATTCTTTTGGGGCATAGTTATGGTGCAGTTAGGAAAGTACAAATGGAACACAATATCTTTGCTGTATATTAGATTTTCAATATATTATTGCCAGTGATTAATGAGATCAGTCTCGATATTTAGGCCTTTCGGCATTCGTGTGTTCAATTTGAAAATCCAAAAAGCCTCCTTTTTATATAGCTCCTTTACTCTATTGCCTCCTCTAGGTTTGTTCTTAATAATATCTATAATCATCCAGGTAAATGTTTTAACACTACCTCCATGTTCATAGATAAAATGCTTAGATGCCCCTGTTGCTGTCCTCCCTTTCTCAATGTCATTCAAATGTTCACGTATCCGTTCACGTGTCTCTCGTGTCGTGCACCCTATATACTGTTTCTGACAGAATGTACAGGTAATTGCATAAATTGCAAATTCAGAACGACAGTTGGTACAATAGTTACAATCAAAAACTCGTTGCGTATAGCATGACTGAAACACCTTGCCACTGGTGGTATATCCACATGCAGTGCAGCCATGTGAACCACATTTATAGTGTCCCTTACAGCTAAGCCAGCTACTTTCCTTCTGTAATTTCCTAAGGGCGCTGGGTGACACAATGTTGCCTATTGTTAAGTTTCTTTTTGAAACAAATTGGCAACCTTTATCTATCACTCCTTTCAATGCTTCGTCTGCCCTTAAGATTGGCAAATTTTTCCTAATAATCTCGCAAACCTCCCTGTACTGATTTGAGTAGTTTGTCACAAATGTAATCTCACTTTGTCTTTTTGTACAATCACCTGATGCTTTTGGCTTTAGTAGATCTTCCCTAGAGATTTTTTTGTACATCAAAATAAGCCTTTCTCAAAGGCCCATCCGGGTAACCCCTGGCTTTAAGTTTTTTCCATAACAACTTGCTTTCTACTTGGTAATCTGTTTCTCTAGAGCAGTTGCGTTTCAGCCTTATGAATTGTCCCTTTGCCACTCCATAATTCATATGGCGTGGATGACAGCTCTTTGCATGCAGAAATGCATTAGCCGTAATTGGTTTTACATACAGGGTGGATATTACTGCTCTCTCTGCTCTGTCACCTTCCAATTCCACATCTAGGTATGGTACTTTCTTGACATCAAAGGCATAAGTAAACTGCAAACCAGCTCTATTGCAGTTTAGGTATTCCATAAAGGATACACTCTCTGCTTCCGTACCTGACCAAACCATTATCAAATCGTCAATGTAGCGCTTGTATGCTACAATTGAGTCTCTGAAGGGATTGTCATCTGCATAGACGTGGGACAGCTCCCACCAGCCCATATAGATGTTTGCAAAGGCCGGGGCAAATTTTGCCCCCATGGCTGTCCCACGTCTCTGCAGGTAATACAAGCCGTTAAACTCAAAATAATTGTGAGTTAGTAAAAATAGGAGCGTTCGCAAAATATAGCTTTTAAGGTTGGTGTCGTAATCACTGAAGCTGTCTAACATATGTTTAACAGCTTCAAGGCCCTCTTTGTGGGGGATAGCTGAATAAAGTCCCACCACGTCTATGGTGAGCCAGTTATAATTTGGCTCCCAAACCAATTCTTCTGTTAAATTTAACAGGTGCTTGGTATCTCTTAGAAATGATGGCAGTTTCCAGACGACGGGCTGGAGCAGAGATTCTATCCAGTTAGACAGGTTCTCAAAGAGGGACCCTATACCAGACACTATAGGACGTCCCTTGACATCCTCCAATGTCTTATGCACCTTTGGCAAATGGTGGAAGATCGGGGTAACCGGCTCCTCCACCATTAAGTAATCAAAGGTATCCGGATCTATTATCCCAAGCTCCAGCCCGTCATCCAGCAAACTCCTCATCTCTTTTTGGAAGGACAAAACCGGGTTCCCCCGTAATACAAGGTACACCTCCTCATCATTGAGTTGTCTCAACGCCTCTTGGATATAGGAGCTTCTATCCATAATTACAATGGAGCCTCCCTTGTCCGAATTTTTTATTACCACATCAACCCTTTGTTTCAGAAGTTTTAGGCCGGCCTTCTGTTTGGCTGTAAGGTTCTCTCTATGGCTTTTTCCCTGTGACTTCAATATCACTAAGTCTTCCTCCACTCTCTTGTGAAATTGTTCTAATATATTCCCTCGATTTCTAGTGGGGTAAAATGTAGACTTGGGTCTATAGCCTATGTGTGAGTTTTTGATGTTATCATGTATATTACTATCCTTTTCCAACTGGTACAGAGATAAAAAATCCACTGCATCCTTAACCTGAAAGTAATCATTCTCCTCCCGTCTATCAACATTGATTTTAGTCTGTGCAGCATCTGACTCTACCAATTCTGTATTGAAAAACTTTTTTAATGTTAATTTGCGAACCAATCTGTTCACATCAAGCAAAGTCTCGAACACGTCAAAATCTACTGAGGGTACAAAATTAAGACCCAACCTAAGTACTTCTAACTCTGATTCTTCTAATGTGACACTTGATAAGTTTATTATTTTTAAACTCTGTATTTGTTCTTCTTCCCTCTCCTTAATGTGTACCTCTCCCTCTGAGCCTGGGGCTGCTCTCCTCCCTGCATCGTTTGAGATCTGAGTATCCCACCTCTCCCCCTTCCGCCCCCTCCCTGTCCGGCTGCGGCCTCGTGAAAAACCTGCGGCTGCTCTATGTTTACCCCTTGTTTAGGGTGTCCATCTTTCTCAAGAACTCTGCCATATCTATTTCTACCAGCCTGCTTATGTTTATGTGTGCCTTCATTTGCTTTTGCCTGTGGAAGTTGGGGCTGTGGGTTATGGTGTATGTCTAATGTATTTATCACATCAATATCATTAGTTAATTCGGCCTCATCTGATGAGGGCCCACTTGTCATAAAGTCCACAAACTCTTGAAATTGTAAATAAAGATCACAAAAACGAGCGCTCTGTAATTACTCTCCAAAAATTTTGGAACAATAATAAAGTTGTTTAGAAAAGTTGTACATTTATAGGAGCAAAATTCTATTCCCGCGACTACTATGACGTTCATGACACCTTACATGTCACGTGTTAACAATTGGCCAGACAATTCAACTGAAAGTTAAGTACATCACTTTAGTCGCGGCGAGCGAGGCGTCAAATTTATCAATATTCTGCCACTGCTCGCGGCGGGCTAGATGTGTCTATTTATTGTGGGATTATTAGTACATAGCTACAGCGGACACCATTTCACCCGCGGCGAGTAACGGCGAGTTTAGCCGCGTCTAAAATGACGGATGAATTGACGGCTTAGTACATGGAGCCCCTAATGTGTATATATTTTTATTTGTGTATGTATATAAGTGTAGATATCTGTATATATGTGGCCCCTCAGCCCAATGCCCATATTACCATGCCTCAGTTCTACCTATATAAAGAATAATACTAAAAATTACACCTCCTGATACCATAAACACTTCTATATAAACTAAATACAGGATATGCCTTGATCCTGCTCATAACCTCACCCATGACATTACAGGGCCCCCTAAACTGCAGGGTATTTTGTATTGCATTTCCACTTGAGCACAACACTTAACTCACCACTTATAATAAGAGCACAATGAGCGCTTTGATAGTGCTCTCTGCTCTATCAATTTAAAGTATAGTGCACACTAAAAAAGATTTTGCTTGTGTTATGATGCTTGTTTGATATTTTTAGCCAACTAATGCCAGATTTTGTGATATTCTTTGCACAAGGCCGAATGCAAGATAAAAACACCCCATTTGCAGGGGAGTGTCCGAGCAGAGATTCGGAGCGGTCGCCCATTCCCAGAGCTCCTGTTGAATTCTCAATAATCTGCCGTTTACCTGAGGAATCTCACAGCGATAAAACAATATTTGCTACCCACACTACTATACGGTTCAAAAGAACCCTATAATCCAAAATTATTTGCTATATCTATGAAACTACAGCTTGCATCGGACAGCAGAGGCCTAAAGCAGCAGCTTGTAAATAGGCAGCGCCACCCCCACTGAAATGACTAAATATAGAATAGGCAGAAAAGGTACCACACGTATGGCATCCTGGGATGAAAACAAAAATCAACTTCCTGACGGGGCTTTCGGGCAGAGCTGCAGAGAGGGAGACAACAGGACGTAATCCTTAATAACCCAGATACAGTATTCGAATTAGCTAATAGAATGAGAGCTGTTTAAATCCTATTGGCTATTTTTAAACAGCCAATAGGATTTTAGCAGCCCTAATTCCTATTGGCTGAATCAAAATTTTCAGCCAATAGGAATGCAAAGAATGCCATCTTGGATTGTGTCACTTGCATTCAAGTTCCAGTGTACGGCGGCGACCGTATGAAGAGGATGCTCCGTGCCGGATGTCTTCAGGATGGACCCGCTCTGTGCCGGATGGATGAAGATAGAAGATGTTGTCTAGATGAAGACTTCTTGCCGCCTGGATGAGGACTTCGCTGGCTGGATGAAGATAGAAGATGCTGTCTGGATGAAGACTTCTTGCCGCCTGGATGAGGACTTCGCCGGCTGGATGGATCCTTCAAGCGGGACTTCAAGAACTGTAAGTGGATCGTCAGAGGTTAGTGTTAGGTTTTTTTAAGGTTTTTTTTGGGTGGGTTTTATTTTTAGATTAGGGTCTGGGCAGTAAAAGAGCTAAATGCCCTTTTAAGGGCAATGCCCATACAAATGCCATTTTCAGGGCAATTGGTAGCTTAGGTTTTTTTTAGAGTTAGGGTTTTTATTGGGGGGGTGGTTGGGTGGTAGATTTTACTGTTGGGGAGGGTGTTTGTATTCTTTTTACAGGTAAAAGAGCAATATTGTAGGCTAAGTTTTTTTTTTATTTTGGCGGGGCTTTTTTATTTTGATAGGGCTATTAGTTTAGGTGTTTTTGATCATTTGGTTTTTCTTTTCTTTGTAATTTAGTGTTTGTTTGTTTTTGTAACTTAGTGTTTGTTTGTTTTTGTAATGTAGTACTTTTAATAATGTTTAATAGTATATTTAAATAATTTTAGTAGGGTTAGGTTTTTTAATATGTAATTTAGTTTATTTAATTGGTAGTTTAATTTAGTATAATAGTTAGGGTAGGTTAATTAATAGTTTAAAATTAATTTCTTTTAATTCTACAGGTAAGTTTTATTTTATATTAAGATAGGGATGTTGTAATTTTAATTTAAAGTTAAGGGGTTGTTAGGTTTAGGGGTTAATAGCTTAATTTAGGTTTTTGCAATGTGGGGGGCTGACGGTTTAGGGGTTAATAGGTTTAGTTAGTGGTGGTGATGTGGGAGGCCACAGTTTTAGGGGTTAATAAGTTTATTTAGGTTGCAGCGATGTTGGGGAGCGGCGGGATAAGGGTTAAACATTTTAGTATAGTGGCAGCATTTAGTGACATGTTATAAATAAAGTTGGGAAAAACACGAATAGCAGCGTCATCGATAACTGTTAGTTAACAACAGTCCGACTCTCCTCGCCCTGTACTTGGTGCGCGTGTTTTTGACAGCTTTTTTTATAAATATGGAGATTGTATTGAGATCCGCAGCCGCAATGTTTGGCGATGTTAGGCGATCGTATTGACAACGCAAATGCAATATAGTTGACGTTTTGATACATATCCCCCATAGCCTTAATATGTAAGTGCATCGCATCTTCTTTACCCTTAAGAGGAGCTCACTATTATAACAGTAGTCTCTAACCACTGTATAGTAACAGATGTTATACTACATATATAGCCAGGATAAATACCTCATAACTCCAGATCAGCCACTCTCTGCCCTTTTTATTTATAGGCAAGTGGCTACTACACAAAAGCACAATCGATTTTGCAATAAGGTACATAAATTAATCCTTTACAATGTCTAATTGTTTATTCAATGTAGGTCTTAGTGTTAATTGTTCAATTTTATATACTAGTTATAAGCAACACTATCATTACTGGTTTTCTTTTTTGTTATAAGATCCAAAAGAGCTCTTTTCAGCTGGGGTATAGATAGAGCTTTCAGTAAGCACAGCCCACATATTCTGCCCATGGATCCCAACAGTACCCTTTAATGCAGGAACATCCTTCCTTTACTTACAATTCAATCAATATTTTATAGGGTCTCCATTTATCATCCATTAAGCTTTTTATACAGATCCATAAAAGTCATGAACTGTTGAAATTGTTGGAACACAGCAAACGTACATGGTTTTATTACACAATTAGGAATATGAAGTAAATATTCATGTACCTTTGTGTTGTATAATATGTTGATTTCAATTTTGCTGTAAAACATCAAATATCTCAATAAAGCTCTTTGAAAATTGAAAAAAAAAAAACACCCCATTTGCTTTTAATTGCTCTCCACTTTTTATTCATCCCATCATTTTTAAAACCCATGGCATTGATCAGTGCAGCCTCCTAATGGAGAATGGAATCCATTGAAAACGTATCATTTAGTTAGTCCTATAGTACCAGTTACTACTTAGTAAGTCATTCATAGTTTATTATTTTACTATTGCTACAATAAACATAATACTAACAGTATTTCACTTTTTATTTCGAGAATGTTATGCCTGCGAATTCAAGGTATATATAATGGAGTAGACTAATGTTCATGAGGCCTATTTATCAAGCCGTCAACTATGCTGCATTCGCCGGCACCAATACGCTCGCCTAACAACGCCTAACATCGCGGCCACGGATCTTAATACGATCTCCATATTTATCAAAAAAGCCGTCAAAAAGCCGTGCACCAAGTACGGGGCGATGAGCAGTGGACTGTTGTTAACTAACAGTCATCGATCTTGCTGCTATTCGGCTTTTTACCAACTTTATTTATACCCTGTCACTAAACACTGCCACTATACTAAAATGTTTAACCCCTATCCAGCTGCTCCCGGACCCCGCCACAACTTTAATAAAGCTATTAACCCCTATCCCGCCGCTCCCGGACCCCGCCACAACTAAATAAATGTATTAACCCCTATCCCGCCGCTCCCGGACACCACCGCCACTAAATAGATGTATTAACCCCTAAACCCCTGGCCTCCCACATCACTACCACTTACTAAACCTATTAACCCCTAAACCGCCAGCCCTCCACATCGCCATAAACTAAATTAAGCTATTAACCCCTAAACCTAACAACCCGCTAACTTTACATTAAAATTTCCTCATCCCTATCTTATAATAAATTAAAACTTACCTTTAGAATTAAAATAAACTATATTAAACTATTAATTAACCTACCTAACTATTATACTAAAATTACATTAAACTATATTAAACTATTAATTAATCTATCTTTACTATTATACTAAAATTACATTAAACTACCAATTAATTTAACTATATTACATATTTAAAAACCTAACCCTACTCAAATTATTGAAATCTACAATTAAAAATTACTAAATTAAAAAAAAATAAACGCTAAGTTACAAAATATAAAAAACACTAAGTTACAAAAAAAACACAGTATCAAAAATAAAAATAAATTACACCTAATCTAATAGCCCTATCAAAATAAAAAAGACCCCCCAAAATAAAAAAAAAACCCTTGCCTACAATAAACTACCAATGGCCCTTAAAAGGGCGTTTTGCAGGGCATTGCCCCAAAGAAATCAACAGTAAAACCCACCACCCACACAACCAACCCCCCAAATAAAAACCCTATCTAAAAAACCTAAGCTCCCCATTACCCTGAAAAGGGCATTTGCATGGGCATTGCCCTTAAAAGAGCATTTAGCTCTTTTACTGCCCTGACCCTACTCTAAAAATAAAACCCACTCAATAAACCCTTAAATAAACCTAACACTAACCCCCGTTTATCCACTTACAGTTTTTGAAGACCGGACATCCATCCTCATCCAAGCGGCAGAAGTCCTCATCGAAGCCGGCAGAAGTCTTCATCCAAGCGGGCCGAAGACCTCATCGAAGCCAGCAATCTTCATCCAGACGGCATCTTCTATCTTCATCCATCCGGCACGGAGCAGATCCATTTTCAAGACATCCGGCACGGAGCATTCCCTTCTTCCGATGGTCAACGTAGAATGAAGTTTCCATTTAAGGCACGTCATCCAAGATGGCATCCCTTACATTCCAATTGGCTGAAAGAATTCTATCAGCCAATAGGAATTAAAGGGGAAAAAATCATATTGGCTGTTGCTTTACTGTGGGGGTTTTTTTTGTAACTTAGTGTTTATTTTTCTCTAATTTAGTAATTTTTAATTGTAGATTTCAATAATTTGAGTAGGGTTATCTAAAAAACCTAAGCTCCCCATTGCCCTGAAAAGGGCATTTGTATGGGCATTGCCCTTAAAACACTAACCCCCGTTTATCCACTTACAGTTTTCGAAGACCGGACATCCATCCTCATCCAAGCGGCAGAAGTCCTCATCGAAGCCGGCAGAAGTCTTCATCCAAGCAGGCCGAAGACCTCATCGAAGCCGGCAGTCTTCATCCAGACGGCATCTTCTATCTTCATCCATCTGGCGCGGAGCAGATCCATTTTCAAGACATCCGGCACGGAGCATCCTCTTCTTCCGATGGTCAACGTAGAATGAAGTTTCCCTTTAAGGCACGTCATCCAAGATGGCATCCCTTACATTCCAGTTGGCTGAAAGAATTCTATCAGCCAATAGGAATTAAAGAGGAAAAAATCATATTGGCTGTTGCTTTACTGTGGGGGTTTTTTTTTTTGTAACTTAGTGTTTTTTATTTTTTGTAACTTAGTGTTTTTTTATTTTTTGTAACTTAGCGTTTATTTTTCTGTAATTTAGTAATTTTTAATTGTAGATTTCAATAATTTGAGTAGGGTTAGGTTTTTAAATATGTAATATAGTTAATTTAATTGGTAGTTTAATGTAATTTTAGTATAATAGTTAGGGTAGGTTAATTAATAGTTTAATATAGTTTATTTTAATTCTAAAGGTAAGTTTTAATTTATTATAAAATAGGGATGAGGTAATTTTAATGTAAAGTTAGCGGGTTGTTAAGTTTAGGGGTTAATAGCTTAATTTAGTTTATGGCGATGTGGGGGCTGGCGGTTTAGGGGTTAATAGGTTTAGTTAATAGTAGTGATGTGAGAGGCCAGGGGTTAATAATTTTATTACAGTTGTGGTGTGGTCCGGGAGCGGCGGGATAGGGGTTAATAAATTTTATATATGTTGCGGCAATGTCGTGGCGGCAGATTAGGGGTGTTTAGACTCGGGGCTTATGTTAGGGTGTTAGGTGTAAACGTAATTTGTTTTCTACCATAGAAATCAATGGGATATCTGGCAGCATCGAACATAAGCTTTCGCTGCTTTCAGACTCCCATTGATTCCTATGGCATCCGCATCCTCCAGGGTGGCATATTGAAAACCTGGTACTCTGGGCCGGAATAGTGGCGAGCGTGCCTGTTAAAAATTTGTTAACTTGCAAAAGGTGTCAGATAGTGCCAAATTTGTATTCGTAACATCTGTAATGACGTAAGCATCGTTCTGTGTCGGATTGAGACCGGCGGATCGTATGTTACGTCACAAATTTCAACTTTTGCCGGTCTGTAGGCTTTGATAAATAGGTCGAATCAAGCTCGCCACAATTACGCTGCGGAATTCCAGCGTATTTGCGGTTGACGGCTTGATAAATAGGCCTCCATGAGTATAATTACAGAGACATTAAACGGACATCTATTTTTTTGCTATGATATGTTTCACTCTATACCATTTAAGTATTTAACAACAGGAGCAGCACAAGATTGGTTAGCTTAATTTCTTAATGCTATGTCTTTCTTTTATTTATTTTTAAAGATGTGTACCCGTTATTGTGCTTTTTCAGGAAGTATTGAATGACCTTTTAAAGCTTAATACCAGAAATATGATGACTGTTAATTTGGTACGTAGGGCTTAAGCATTGGAATGCTGGCTCTGCTTCTAAAATTCATCTGCTGAATCTGCCTTTAGACACAGCAGAGTTATTTGGTAAAGAGCTAGAGCAGCTTGTTGGTAAGAGAAATGGGGCAAGAAGTCCATTCCTGCCTCAAGCTCCAAACCTAGAGCTAATTATAAACACTGTGCTAAGTTTTGCTCCTCAAGAAGTTCCTTTGATAAAATGTCATGCTATTCTCAGATCCTATGCTACAACAAGAGAGGATGGTAGAGGGAAGCCTTCGTCTAGATACTTGGTTAAATCACAATGATGGCGAACCTGTTGGAAAAAGGCTGTTACACTTTGGAGATGTTTGGGCACTAAATAATTATGATCTTTGGATCCTAGATGTATTCAGCACAGGATATTTTCTAGAATTCAAGGCCAAACTTTCACAATACAATTTCCTACAGTATCATATTCCTCAGGACCACAGTCAAATATTTCACTATTTGATTCAGCTTATTCAAGCACAAATTGTTTAGGAAATTCCCAGCCAGTCAGAAGTACGCATTTTATTTCTCGTTGTTCTTAATAAAGGAGAAACATGCCTATTGGAGGCCAGTCTTAAATCAGAGAGCACTCAACCACCTTCTCAAGCTTCAGAAATTCAGAATGTAATATCTATAGTATTAACAGTCGTCAATCTAGTACCAAAAGGGGCTTTTCTGGTTTTGATATATCTCAAGGATGCATTCTTTCACAAAATTACTCATATTCATTCAAAATTTTGCAATAGAAGCATGTGATTTCCAGTTTTTACTGCCTCAAGAACATTCACATTTAGGTACTTATTCAAATGGTGGCAGCAAATTGCAAAGAAGGGATTTTCTAGCTACATCAAGTAGACAATATACTTCTGATTGCAGACTCGTCGCAGTAGGCCAAACATCACACTTAAAAAGTGTTACAAATTCTGAAGTTGTACATTTGGTGAAAAACTGGGAGTAGAGTAAGTCGTGTCCCACTCATCAGGCCATATTTCTAGGAGCAATCTTTATTACAGAAGAGGAAATGGTGTACCTGCCGTAACAGATGATTCACAGAATATTGTTGTATCTTTAAAAGAATCGGAAACTCAGACTTGTGACAGCCAGAAGATGTAGTTTATGTGAAAACAGGCTTTAAGAATTCATCTTGTCAGATGAGCCCAGTGGTGAATGCCATTTGAGATGTTTTTGCACAATAATTAGAAAAATAATTGCTCTACCCAGATCATCTGAAGCAGTATCTGTTATTGTGGTTTTAAGTTACCAACCTCTCCAAATGAATTCTGCTCTCTGAACCTGAGTGGATAGCATTAACCACCGATGCCAACAGTCACACTTTAGGGGCATCAAACCTATGTTGAAGGGTCACGGAGCAGAATGGAACCTTCCCTTCTGTCATGACTTGCCTGGCTCACCAGTACTGTTGCTGTCCCTTTAAGAAGCTCCTTTTTCAAAACCTTATGTTGGATGCTTTGTGCCTTTAAGAGACAGCTTTGTTCATGTTCCATTAGATTTCTGCATCTGCCAATCACCTTTCTGTGGGAGTTTCATTCACTGCTGAGATTCCTGTCTGTCTAATAAATTTCTCCTGAGTCCTTTATAAGGCTTGTTCAGAGACCTATTCTTTGCATTAGCATAGGTTATCCCTGTCAGTGCAACTGCCATATTCTAGTCTCTGTTGTTTGGATTTCTTCAGCCTTTGGCCTCTATTTACCAAAGTCTGGCGGACCTGATCCGACAGTGCGGATCAGGTCCGCCAGACCTCGCTGAATACGGAGAGCAATACGCTCTCCGTATTAAGCATTGCACCAGCAGCTCACAAGAGCTGCTGGTGCAAAGCCGCCCCCTGAAGACTCGCGGCCAATGGGCCGCCAGCAGGGAGGTGTCAATCAACCCAATCGTGCTCGATCGGGTTGATTTCCGGCGATGTCTGTCTGCCTGCTCAGAGCAGGCGAACAGGTTATGGAGCAGCAGTCTTTGTGACCGCTGCTTCATAACTGCTGTTTCTGGCGAGCCTGCAGGCTCGCCAGAAACACCGGACATCATTCCATTCGGAGCTTGATAGATAGGCCCCTTTGTCTGCATTTTTATGCAACCTGCCCTGGATCATTCAACTGGTATTCATATTGTTTCCAAGCTTTGCAAGCACCTGATTCCTGTGAGTTTACCTGCTTCAGTTCTAACTTCTTTGCAACTGCTTCATATGTTTGTGCACAAGCTATAAAAGTGAATATATATCTGCTATGCAACATATAACACTGCTGCACAAGGTACTTGTATCACTCTGCATAAAGTGGATATCTATGTCATTTTCTACATTCCAGTGTTAAAACCAATCCTGTTTTCTGCAGCCTTGAACTTTATTTTTGCAACTCCTCTACAATGAATCATTGTTAACACCTATAATGTTTTCTGCAGCCTTGTTCTGTTTCTAAAATATTTTCAGTTTTATATTTCAGCAAGTTGCATACATCCTGCATTGTTTCCAGTCTACTGATCTGAGCTGCAACTTTTCCATTCACCATCCTGTAACCTGACCCACAGCTCAGAGGCCAGGTATGTTCATATCTTACCACTGCACTGAGGGTCTTCTTCCAGACGGGTATATCTTCAAATTGTGACACCTTCCTTGAATCTTTGAAGCAATATTGTATGCTCTGAAGTCATTCCAAAAGACGCCATAAAGTCGAGCTGTGAAATTTATGTTCAGTAATAAAACATTTCTCAGATGGTGGCTCCAATATTTCAATTGGCACATAAGAATGTTTGTCATCTAAATGTATATCTTCCTGGTCATCTGAATTTGGATGTGGATTACTTGATCAGAACAGAGATTTTGTCAGCAGAATGTCAATTATGCAGAGAAGCTTTCCTGATGATAACAAGGAAATGGGGTTTCCCAGAAATAGATTTGATTTCCAGCAGCTGCAACAATTAGGTCCCTTGGTTCCTCAGGAATAATAAGTCTCCTTAGTCTATGGGAGTGGATGCCTTCTTTCAGATATGGAACTACAACCAGATGTATGCTTTTAATATAATGTCTACTTAGAAGAATTGCAAAAGAGAAGGCGATCTTCATTCTGATTGTTCCATTTTGTCTTCAATGGCCTTGGTTCCACTTTAGCAACTGCCGGTATTCCAGTCTTCTCTAATTCTTCTGTATCTTCCTGGCATTCTGCATCAAGGTTATGTGCAACATCCAGTCCTGCACAAACTAAAGCTAGCAGCATGACTGCTGAGTGGACACATTTAAGTAGTCTTCATATTTTTCCTGTTATAATCCATACATTACTTCAAGCAAGAAAATTGCCTACGTCTAAAGCTTATTATAGAGTTTGGGACATTTTTGCGACACCAATGTCGGACAGAGATTTAACAGTGGGTGATTATTATGTGTAATTTTTTTCTTCTATTCCTTCATAGTTTTCAGCAAGTTCTTTCATCGGCTACATTGAAAGTTCAGTTTACATCAATTTCTGTAATGTATATTGGGCCCACCATCATTTTGTTTTACAGTTTTTCCAGGAATGATGCTATTAGGCCTGTATAAAATTGCACATTTTATAGCAACAGGACTAAAGCTATGTAGAGCTTCTCTGCAGTTTGCGGCTCAGTAGTGATATACTCCATGAGGGATTTTCAGTGTATCCTGCTGACAGGCAAGATCACAAAAACAGAATTTATGCTTACCTGATAAATTACTTTTTCTTACGGTGTATCCAGTCCACAGATTCATCCTTACTTGTGGGATATTCTCAATCCCTACAGGAAGTGGCAAAGAGAGCACACAGCAGAGCTGTCCATATAGCTCCTCTCAGGCTCCGCCCCCCCAGTCATTCGACCGACGGTTAGGAGAAAAAGGAGAAACTATAGGGTGCAGTGGTGACTGTAGTGTTACAAAATAAATTTGAACCTGACTTAATTGTCAGGGCGGGCCGTGGACTGGATACACCGTAAGAGAAAGTAATTTATCAGGTAAGCATAAATTCTGTTTTCTCTTACATGGTGTATCCAGTCCACGGATTCATCCTTACTTGTGGGATACCAATACCAAAGCTTTAGGACACGGATGAAGGGAGGGAACAAGTCAGGTAACCTAAACGGAAGGCACCACTGCTTGCAAGACCTTTCTCCCAAAAATAGCCTCCGAAGAAGCAAAAGTATCGTATTTGTAAAATTTGGCAAATGTATGCAGTGAAGACCAAGTCGCTGCCTTACAAATCTGTTCCACAGAAGCCTCATTCTTGAAAGCCCATGTGGAAGCCACAGCTCTAGTGGAATGAGCTGTAACTCGTTCAGGAGGCTGCTGTCCAGCAGTCTCATAAGCCAATCGGATGATGCTTTTCAGCCAGAAGGAAAGAGAGGTAGCAGTCGCTTTCTGACCCCTCCTCTTACCAGAATAGACAACAAACAAGGTTGATGTTTGTCTGAAATCTTTAGTTGCCTTTAAATAGAATTTTAAAGCACGAACCACATCAAGATTGTGTAACAGTCGTTCCTTCTTAGAAACTGGATTAGGACACAGAGAAGGAACAATGATTTCCTGGTTAATATTCTTATTAGAAACCACTTTTGGAAGGAAACCAGGTTTGGTACGCAAAACAACCTTATCTGCATGGAACACCATATAGGGTGAATTACACTGCAAAGCAGACAATTCAAAAACTCTTCGAGCAGAAGAAATAGCTACCAAAAACAAAACTTTCCAAGATAATAACTTAATATCTATGGAATGCAAAGGTTCGAACGGAACCCCTTGAAGAACTGGAAGAACTAAATTTAGACTCCATGGAGGAGCCACAGGTTTGTAGACAGGCTTGATTCTAACCAGGGCCTGTGCAAATGCCTGAACGTCTGGTACAGCTGCCAGACGCTTGTGTAACAGGATATACAGAGCAGATATCTGTCCCTTTAAAGAACTAGCTGCCAAACCTTTCTCCAATCCTTCTTGGAGAAAAGACAATATCCTTGGAATCCTAATCTTACTCCACGAGTAACCCTTGGATTCACACCAACAAAGATATTTCCGCCATATCTTATGGTAAATTTTCCTGGTGAAAGGCTTTCTGGCCTGGAGTATCTATAACTGATTCAGAGAACCCACGCTTAGCTAGAATTAAGCGTTCAATCTCCAAGCAGTCAGTTGCAGAGAAACTAAATTTGGATGCTTGAAAGGACCTTGTATTAGAAGATCCTGCCTCAATGGCAGTTTCCATGGTGGAACCGATGACATGTCCACTAGGCCACGCAGGCGCTATCAGAATAACTAAAGCCTTCTCCTCTTTGATTCTGGCTACTAGCCGAGGGAGAAGAGGAAACGGTGGAAAGACATAAGCTAGACTGAATGACCAAGGCGCTACTAAAGCATCTATCAATGCCGCCTTGGGATCCCTGGACCTGGATCCGTAAAGGGGAAGTTTGGTGTTCTGACGGGACGCCATCAGATCCAATTCTGGAATGCCCCATAGCTGGGTCAGCTGAGCATAAACCTCCGGGTGGAGTTCCCACTCCCCCGGATGGAAAGTCTGATGACTCAGAAAATCCGCCTCCCAGTTGTCTACTCCTGGGATATAAATTGCAGATAGATGGCAGGAGTGATCCTCCGCCCATTTGATGATCTTGGTTACTTCCTTCATCGCTAGGGAACTCTTTGTTCCTCCCTGATGATTGATGTACGCTACAGTCGTGATGTTGTCCGACTGAAATCTGATGATTTTGGCCTCCGCTAGTTGAGGCCATGCCTGGAGCGCATTGAATATCGCTCTTAGTTCCAAAATGTTTATCGGGAGAAGATATTCTTCCCGAGACCATAGACCCTGAGCTTTCAGGGAGTCCCAGACCGCACCCCAGCCTAACAGACTGGCATCGGTCGTGACAATGATCCACTCCGGTCTGCGGAAGCTCATACCCTGAGACAGGTGATCCTGAGACAACTACCAGAGAAGAGAGTCTCTGGTGTTCTGGTCCATTTGTATTTGAGGAGACAAATCTGCATAATCCCCATTCCACTGTTTGAGCATGCACAGTTGCAGTGGTCTTAGATGAATTCGGGCAAAAGGGACAACGTCCATTGCCGCAACCATTAATCCGATTACCTCCATGCACTGAGCCACAGAAGGCAGAGGAATGGAATGAAGAACTCGGCAAGTAGTTAAAAGCTTTGACTTCCTGACCTCTGTCAGAAATATTTTCATTTCTACCGAGTCTATTAGTGTTCCCAGGAAGGGAACCCTTGTGAGCGGGGACAGAGAACTCTTTTCTACGTTCACCTTCCACCCGTGAGACCTTAGAAAGGCCAGAACAATGTCTGTATGAGCCTTGGCTCTGTGAAAAGACGACGCCTGTATTAAGATGTCGTCTAGGTAAGGTGCTACTGCAATGCCCCGCGGTCTTAGTACCGCTAGAAGGGACCCTATCACCTTTATGAAAATTCTGGGAGCGGTGGCCAACACGAAAGGAAGGGCCACGAACTGGTAATGCGTGTCCAGAAAGGCGAACCTTAGGAACTGATGATGATCTTTGTGGATAGGAATATGTAGGTACGCTTCCTTTAGATCCACGGTAGTCATATATTGACCTTCCTGGATCATCGGCAAGATTGTCCGAATGGTTTCCATTTTGAAAGATGGAACTCTGAGGAATTTGTTTAGAATTTTTAGATCGAGGATTGGCCTGAAAGTTCCTTCCTTTTTGGGAACTACGAACAGGTTTGAGTAAAAACCCAGTCCTTGTTCTGCAATTGGAACTGGGTGTATCACTCCCATCTTTGGAAGATCTTCTACACAGCGTAAGAACACCTGTTTCTTTGTCTGGTCTGAAGACAAACGAGAAATGTGGAATCTTCCCCTTGGGGGAGAGTCCTTGAACTATAGAATATACCCCTGAGCAACAATTTCTAATGCCCAGGGATCTGGAACATCTCTTGCCCAAGCCTGAGCAAAGACAGAGAGTCTGCCCCCTACTAGATCCGGACTCAGATCGGGGGCTACCCCTTCATGCTGTCTTGGTAGCAGGCGCAGGCTTCTTGGCCTGTTTACCCTTATTCCAGCCCTGCAAGGGTTTCCAGGTTGCTTTGGGCTGTGAAGCGTTATCTTGCTTTGCGGCAGCAGAGCTTGCAGCAGGTCCGCTCCTGAAATTGTGAAAGGAGCGAAAATTAGCCTTGTTTTTGGCCTTAAACGGTCTATCCTGCGGGAGGGCATGGCCCTTCCCCCCAGTGATATCCGCGATAATTTCTTTCAACTGGGGACCAAAAAGGGTCTTCCCCTTGAAAGGAATGTTTAGTAACTTTGTTTTGGACGACACGTCAGCCGACCATGATTTGAGCCAAAGCGCTCTTCGTGCCATAATGGCAAAACCTGAATTTTTCGCCGCTAACTTAGCTAATTGGAGAGCGGCATCAGTGATAAAAGAATTAGCCAGCTTTAGAGCATGAATTCTATCCATGACCTCGTCATATGAAGTCTCCCTCTGGAGCGACTCCTCCAGCGCCTCAAACCAAAAGGCCGCTGCAGTAGTTACAGGAATAATGCAGGCAATTGGTTGAAGAAGGAAACCTTGCTGGACAAAAATTTTCTTCAGCAAACCTTCCAATTTTTTATCCATAGGGTCTTTGAAAGCACAACTGTCCTCTATTGGTATAGTTGTACGCTTAGCAAGTGTTGAAACTGCTCCCTCTACCTTAGGGACCGTCTGCCACACGTCCCGCCTGGGGTCATTTATGGGGAACATTTTCTTAAAGATAGGGGGGGGGGGACAAAAGGTACACCTGGTCTCTCCCACTCCCTAGTCACAATATCCGCCACCCTCTTCGGGATCGGAAACGCATCAGTGTATACAGGTACCTCTAATAACCTGTCTATTTTACGCAATTTTTCTGGGACCACCATGGGGTCACAATCATCCAGCGTAGCTAAAACCTCCTTAAACAGGATGCGGAGGTGTTCCAGCTTAAATTTAAACGCTAAGGAATCTGACTCTGCCCGCTGAGAAACTTTTCCTGTGTCAGAAATGTCTCCCTCAGACAGTCCGTCCCTCACTGCCACTTCAGAGTGTTGTGAGGGTACTACAGATAAATCATCCAAAGCTTCTGATTGCTCATCCTCTGTTCTTAAAACTGAGCTATCGCGCTTCTTTGGAAAAACTGGCAGTTTGGATAAAAATGCTGCAAGGGAATTATCCATGACTGCTGCTAATTGTAGTAAGGTAATAGGGGCCAATGCGCTAGAGGTACTAGGCATCACTTGCGCGGGCGTAACTGGTGTCGACACATGGGGAGAGGAAGGAGGACTATCCTCGTTACCTTCCGTTAAAGAATCATCTTGGGCTACATTTTTAAGTGTCACTGCATGGTCTTTAAAATGTTTAGATACCTTAGCACACTTTAAACACAAATGCAATGGGGGTACCGCCGTGGCTTTTAAACACATAGAACAGGGTCTATCTGAAGGCTCAGACATGTTTGACAGACTTAGACAGCACTCAAATACAGTAAAAAAACATTTTTTGAAAAAACGTTACTGTGCCTTTAAATAATAAAAAACACACACTTTTCACCAAATCTCCAAAAAACATCCAATCTTTATGAAATTTTCACCACATGATCCTAATGCTTTGAAATGATTGCACACAAATTTTCAAGACAATTAACCCCTTATTGCCCAAACTGGAGCAAATTGAAGCAGGCTACCGGTTTAACACACTACAGCACGGTGCCACAGTCTCTGCTGTGACCCTACCTTCCTTGGGGATTACTTTTGGACGAAAATAAGCCTCCCTGGAGTCCTCCTGCAATCTCTGGACTCTACATGTGAAGCTGCATGAAGCTGTCTTGCAAAAGAACTGCGCAACTGAGGCGCGAAAATGAGGCCCCCTCCCTCTTCACTCCGGAGTTGTGGGGCCTTCCTGAGTCAAATTAGGTGTCTAACAATATGCCAGGCATATTAAAACCCCAAAAAGTGTTCCAAACATAAAAAAACACTTGTGCAAATATGAGATTATAGTAATAAAATAATCGATTTAGCCCATAACAGTGTCCACCAGTATTTAAGCCCTTTAACTAAGCCATCCTTCTATACTGAGTCTCAGAATATGGCTTATCTTCCCACATGGGGATTTCTGTCAGTCTTCTAGCATTACCAAGTCTTGTTAGAAAAAAAGTGACTGAGCATACCTTAAGCAGTTAAGCCTGCAAACTGTTCCCCCCAACTGAAGTTCTCCGGTACTCAACAGTCCTGTGTGGGAACAGCAATGTATTTTAGTTACAACATGCTAAAATCTTTTTCCTCTCAGCAGAAATCTTCATCACTTTCTGCCTCAGAGTAAATAGTACAAACCGGCACTATTTAAAAATAACAAACTCTTGATTGAAGAAATAAAAACTACAAATCTAACACCACATACTCTTTACCCTCCCGTGGAGATGCTACTTGTTAGAGCGGCAAAGAGAAAGACTGGGGGGCGGAGCCTGAGGGGAGCTATATGGACAGCTCTGCTGTGTGCTCTCTTTGCCACTTCCTGTAGGGATTGAGAATATCCCACAAGTAAGGATGAATCCGTGGACTGGATACACCATGTAAGAGAAAATATGTTTGTAACAATTTTTGTAGTTCAAGATATATTTTCAGTATTAAATTCATCCCACACCTTTGTGTTTTTCCTACACTTTATTTATTTCTATATCAGTTTAAAATAGCTAAAACTGTTCACACGCACAACCTGACCCTGTAAAATACCATTGTGATTGTCATTTACTGATGATCAGACCTTGTTCACTGTAAATGCTCCTTGTATTCAAGCTCCAAAGGAATATTTCTACTCAGTCATTGTAAATCTACATTTGCTTCCAATCCCTTGTGTATTTTCATCTCAGGGGAAAATTATGTAACGCAACAACCTGGCATTGGGTCTCTGGTGGCTGATGTTGCTGGGTCAGGATGTCTGTAGGAAATGCACATATGTGTACTCTTCTAGTGGGATATCTCCAGGGTGCTTGAAAACATTACCTATTCTCGATTATTACATAAATACTATGCTGAACTCTTCATGCTTGCAAACCTCTGGGAAAGAAAGCTCTACATGTATACTGTTGTTACAACTAAAGCTCTGTATGTACTGTATACTGTTGTTACAAACATTAAAACATTGTTACAAATAACTCTACTATATAATGCTTAAAAGGGATATAAAAGACTGACGTCTAGATTACGAGTCTTGTGTTAGGGTTAAAAAGCAGCGTTGAGAGGTCCCAACGCTGCTTTTTAACACCCGCTGGTATTGCGAGTCCTGCAGGTACAGGTGTACCGTTCACTTTTTTGGCCAGACTCGGAAATACTGCAAATCCACTTACGTCAATTGCGTATCCTATATTTTCAATGGGACTTGCATAGCGCCAGTATTACGAGTCTTCCAAAAAGTGAGCGGTAGACCCTCTCCTGTCAAGCCTGGTACCGAATTTTAAAGTCAGTAGTTAAGAGTTTTACACTACAACGCCGTAGCATAAAACTCTTAACTAAAGTGCTAAAAAGTACACTAACACCCATAAACTACCTATTAACCCCTAAACCAAGGCCCTCCCACATTGCAAACACTAAAATAAAAATGTTAACCCCTAATCTGCCGAACCAGACATCACCGCCATTATAATAAATATATTAACCCCTAAACCGCTGCACTCCCGCATCACAAACACAATTTAAATATTATTAACCCCTAATCTGCCGGCCCTAACATCGCCGACACCTACCTACATTTATTAACCCCAAATATGCCGCCCCCAACGTCGCCGCCACTATAATAAAGTTATTAAACCCTAAACTTAAGTCTAACCCTAACCCTAACCCCCTCTAACTTAAATATAATTTAAATAAATCTACATAAAATTACTACAATTCACTAAATTATTCCTAATTAAAACTAAATACTTACCTATAAAATAAACCCTAAGGTAGCTACAATATAACTAATAGTTACATTGTAGCTAGCTTAGGGTTTATTTTTATTTTACAGGCAACTTTGTATTTATTTTAACTAGGTACAATAGTTATTAAATAGTTATTAACTATTTAATAACTACCTAGTTAAAATAAAGACAAATTTACCTGTAAAATAAAACCTAACCTAAGTTACAATTACACCTAACATTACACTATAATTAAATTAATTACCTAAACTAAATACAATTAATTACAATTTAAAAAAAGTATCTAAAGTGCGAAAAAACCCAACTAAATTACAGAAAATAATAAAATAATTACAAGATTTTTAAACTAATTACACTTACTCTAATCCCCTAACAAAATTAAAAAGCCCCCCCCCCCCAAAAAAAAAGCCCTACCCTACACTAAATTACAAATTGCCCTTAAAAGGGTCTTTTGTGGGGCATTGCCCCAAAGTAATCAGCTCTTTTAACTGAAAAAAAAGTACAAATACCACCCCAACATTAAAACCCACCACCCACACAACCAACCCTAATCTAAAACCCACACAATTCCCCCTTAAAAAAACCTAACACTAACCCCTTGAAGATCACCCTACCGTGAGACGTCTTCACCCAACCGGGCAGAAGTGGTCCTCCAGACGGACAGAAGTCTTCATCCAAGCCGGGCAGAAGAGGTCCTCCAGACGGCATCTTCTATCTTCAACCATCCGGCGCGGAGCGGCTCCATCTTCAAGACACCCGACGCTGAGCATCCTCTTCATCCGGGAGTCTTCTTCAACAATGACGGTTCCTTTAAGTGACGTTATCCAAGATGGCGTCCCTTCAATTCCGATTGGCTGATAGAATTCTATCAGCCAATCGGAATTAAGATAGGAAAAATCCTATTGGCTTGAACTTGCATTCTATAGGCTGATTGGAACAGCCAATAGAATGCAAGCTCAATCCTATTGGCTGATTGGATCAGCCAATAGGATTGAACTTCAATCCTATTGGCTGATTGCATCAGCCAATAGGATTTTCCCTACCTTAATTCTGATTGGCTGAATTCTATCAGCCAATCGCAATTGAAGGGACGCCATCTTGGATGATGTCACTTAAAGGAACCGTCATTGTTGAAGAAGACTCCGGATGAAGAGGATGCTCCACGTCGGATGTCTTGAAGATGGAGCCGCTACGCGCCGGATGGATGAAGATAGAAGATGCCGTCTGGATGAAGACTTCTGCCCGTCTGGAGGACCTCTTCTGCCCAGCTTGGATGAAGACTTCTGCCCGTCTGGAGGACCACTTCTGCCCAGTTGGGTGAAGACGTCTCACGGTAGGGTGATCTTCAAGGGATTAGTGTTTGGCAATGCCCCGCAAAAGGCCCTTTTAAGGGCTATTTGTAATTTAGTGTAGGATAGGGCTTTTTTATTTTGGGGGGCTTTTTTATTTTGTTAGGGGGATTAGAGTAGGTGTAATTAGTTTAAAAATCTTGTAATAATTTTATTATTTTCTGTAATTTAGTGTTTGTTTTTTTCGTACTTTAGATAATTTTATTTAATTGTAATTAATTGTATTTAATTTAGTTAATTTATTTAATTATAGTGTAGTGTTAGGTGTTAGTGTAACTTAGGTTAGGTTTTATTTTACAGGTAAATTTGTCTTTATTTTAACTAGGTAGTTATTAAATAGTTAATAACTATTTAATAACTTTTCTACCTAGTTAAAAAAAATACAAAGTTGCCTGTAAAATAAAAATAAACTCTAAGATAGCTACAATGTAACTATTAGTTATATTGTAGCTGGCTTAGGGTTTATTTTACAGGTAAGTATTTAGTTTTAAATAGGAATAATTTAGTGAATTGTAGTAATTTTATGTAGATTTATTTAAATTATATTTAAGTTAGAGGGGGTTAGGGTTAGACTTAGGTTTAGGGGTTAATAACTTTATTATAGTGGTGGCGACGTTGTGGGCGGCAGATTAGGGGTTAATAAATGTAGTTAGGTTGCGGCGACATTGGGGGCGGCAGATTAGGGGTTAATAAATATAATGTAGGATTCGGCGATGTTGGGGGCAGCAGATTAGGGGTTCATAACTATAATGTAGGTGGCGGCGGTGTCCGGAGCGGCAGATTAGGGGTTAATAATATAATGTAGGTGTCGGCGATGTCGGGGGCGGCAGATTAGGGGTTAATAAGTGTAATATTAGGGGTGTTTAGACTTGGGGTTCATGTTAGGGTGTTAGGTGTAAACATAAATTTTATTTCCCCAAAGGGATCAATGGGGCTGCGTTACAAGCTTTACGCTGCTTTTTTGCAGGTTCTCCCCCATTGATTCCTATGGGGAAATCGAGCATGAGCACGTTTTACCAGCTCACCGCTAACGTAAGCAGCGCTGGTATTGAGGTGAGATGTGGAGCTAAATTTTGCTCTTCACTCACTTTTTTGCGGTTAACGCCAGGTTTCTAAAAACCCGTAATACCATCGCGGTCTGCAAGTGAGCGGTGAGCTTAAACTGCTCTTTAGCACCGCACCCCTCCTAACGCAAAACTCGTAATCTAGGTGTGAGATTGTACTTTAAAATCTTTAATTATATGTAGTAAAACATTATTCTTTCATTGTTTATTTTGTAGCCTTTTCCCTTAATTTACTTTTAAAAAGTGTGGGTGTTCCAATTCCTGTTAGAAGTGCAGACTTAACACTTCTATATTCACCACAGTCATTGGTTGCACAATGTAGAGACACATTTATATATTTCCCTGATTGGCCTTAGCAGAAAAGGAAACTTAGGTTACAACACGGCATTGCCCATTGCTTAATAGACACTAAGGGGGTATTTATCAAAGCGTCAATCTTGGTGCATTCGTTTGCGTCAATACGCTCGCCAGACATCGCTGACGCAGATCCACATACAATCCCTTTATTTATAAAAAAACTTCAAAAACACGCGCGTGAAGTAAGGCGCAATGAGCATCGGACTGTTGTTAACTTACAGTCATCGATGATGCGGTTATTCAGGTTTTTCCCAACTTTATTTATACCATTTCATTACTGTCCATGAACAAGCACATTTCTCTAAAGCTAATCTTTTATTTTTCATCTGTTAATGTCCAAGAAATAGCTACATTTATATCTCAACAAACAATATCTCATAGAAAGTTATTTGTATAATTTATTATTAATGCTAGAATTTGTACATATATCTTGCACATACTTGTGTGTGTGTATGTGTATATATATATATATTTGTACCAGCTGGATATCATGGCTATGGTCAAGGGCCCAAAATATTCCAATATTAATGTGGGCACCAAGGTGCAAGGAGGTTTAGAAAATAATGTATATCTAAAAAAGGAACAAAAAGTAAACCTTATCCAGCAACCACATATTAAGCCTTACTAAAATGTACAGAGAATTCAGGGAACGAATGAAAGAGCACAGAAGAGATATCCTTAATGAAAAAATTAAGGATAGTGGAGTAGCGAGACATTTTTATGAGGTACACCAAAGCAGCATAGTAGATTTAAAATGTATTGGTCTTGAACTTGTAGATATTAAAGACAGAGGGGGTGACTAGGATAATTGACTGCTTAAATCTGAATGCAGGTGGATCTAGAGCCTCAATTCACTACAGCCTAAAGGGCTAAATGAAGAATTAAATGATGCCCCTTTTCTTATCAACTGATATAATCAATGATTAGATTTAATTAAGGGGCCTATCTATGTGAATTTGAGGTGGTTAGGAATGTCTATTGATAGATACTTTACATATATATAGTCCCCTCTATCTAATGATGTCTGTCTTACATGTTCATCTAAACCAATCCTGTAAGCATTAATATAATGCAAGTTATGTTATGGTGACGATATACTATTATTGGGGACATAATCTTGGTAAAAAGTTTTTGAAAATGTATATATTCTTTAGATGGATTAGAAGCTGCTGATCATGGAAGCTGGTTAGTTATGTTAATAATATTGCAGCAAATAAGTTGTATGTTTATGTACAATATATTTTTTTGTTTCATTGTGCAACAAAGCAATCAAGTATCAATTCACCTGTGGGAGGCATGGTAAATAGGACAGAATCCATGCAATAGTTATCAATTAATTGTGCCTGAGGAAACCCCAAATGACGTAGGGTGAAACACGTTCCACGCTGTCTGGGATTACAGCGTTCTTATTTTCTCTGAACCCAGGAACCTTTTAAAAGTCTCCCTATGTGAGTTAAAGGGACAGTCTAGTCCAAAAAAAACTTTCATGGTTCAGATAGGGCAGGTAATTTTAAACAATTTTCCAATTTACTTTTATAACCAATTTTTCTTTGTTCTCTTGGTATTCTTAGTTGAAAGCTTAACTTAGGAGGTTCATATGCTAATTTCTTAGACCTTGAAGGCCGCCTCTTAAGAATGCATTTTAACAGGTTTTTCACCACTAGAGGGTGTTAGTTCATGTGTTTCATATAGATAACACTGTGCTTGTGCACGTGAAGTTACCTGGGAGCCATCACTGATTGGCTAAACTGCAAGTCTGTCAAAAGAACAAATAAAGGGGCAGTCTGCAGAGGCTTAGATACAAGATAATCACAGAGGTAAAAAATATATAAATATAACTGTGTTAGTTATGCAAAACTAGGGAATGGGTAAACAAGGGATTATCTATCTTTTAAAACAATAACAATTCTGGTGTAGACTGTCCCTTTAAGGACAGGTCTATTACATACCGGTGAACGATAGCGGAGCATGTTGGTACATGGGGTGGAAGCGGTCATCTCATCAGAACAGATAACATGAAGGAGATGCTGAAAGTAAAGCACAGTGTGGTCTATTACTTTTATTACACGGAGGAGGTCACTGTGATAGTAGCGTCAGTGTCAGTATTGATTCCCTGTTGGATTTATCTACTTACCTCCCATTTGGCATATGTCAACTTGCTCTATGGAAAAAAGTAAGGGTATGGGACAAAGCACAGGGTGATATGTGAACCATTTTCTATGCCCCCAACAGTGTTTGTTTATGAGCCTGCTTGGACATTTTCAGTTTGACCACATAGGGAACCAGTTGCCGTTTATATGCAAGCTGCAGTCCTATATTAAGGAAGTATTATGTGGAAGTGTTTTTCATAAACCTTTCATATATTGAGATATATATATATATATATATATATATATATATATATATATATATATAATAAAAAAGGATGCACTCACCGGGACTTAGCAAAATGTTGTAATTTAATACAAATCTATACAGTGACGTTTCGGGGTGATAAGCCCAGTCCTCTTTGACTTGACGGCATAATTTATACATTTTTCTGGGTACCCCTGTTCTTGGGTAATGAATGAATTGCATATGCTAGTATCTTCGACTAACTAAAGTGTGTTTTTTTTATTTTGTTTACTTTGTGCACACTGGTTATCTGTGGCAGTGTCTATTTGAGGATTTGTAGGCTCTTACATATTTTTTTTTTATTAAAGGGACAGTCTAGTCCAAAATAAACTTTTATGATTCAGATAGGGCATGTCATTTTAAACAATTTTCCAATTTACTTTTATCACCAATTTTGCTTTGTTCTCTTGGTATTCTTAGTTGAAAGCTTAACCTAGGAGGTTCATATGCTAATTTCTTAGTCCTTGAAGGCCGCCTCTTAAGAATGCATTTTAACAGTTTTTTTTATATAGATAACACTGTGCTCATGCACGTGAAGTTACCTGGGATCTATCACTGATTGGCTAAACTGCAAGTCTGTCAAAAGAACTGAAATAAAGGGGCAGTTTGCAGAGGCTTAGATACAAGATAATCACAGAGGTAAAAAATATATAAATATAACTGTGTTGGTTATGCAAAACTGGGGAATGGGTAAAAAAGGGATTATCTATCTTTTAAAGCAATAAAAATTCTAGTGTAGACTGTCCCTTTAAGGCTTAATACGGGGTTGCTGGATAAGGTTTACTTTTTTTACTTTTTGTTCCTTTTTTAGATATATATATATATATTGGGCAAGAAGAGATAACAAAAACGGTGCAAAAAAGGGAATTAAAAATAATACATATACACACAGGAGACCCTAGTGTACATATATACCAAACTGCTTCACAAATCTCTCTAAAAATATATGCAAAAGAAATTATGCTGATTAACCCCCAAAAAGATGTAGATTTAAGAACAGAATTGTTTAAAAAATGTGCAATCTTAAATTATGTGTATGTAGAAGAAGAGAACAAAGGGGATTCAAAAGCACTATTTCTATCAATTTAAAACCCAAATTGTATGAAAGGTATTAACCAAACATCCAATTATGCAAATGGATCTTACAGAATATACCTATGAGTACATGAATAGATAATAATCAGGTATACACTTAAAAAAATGGGTTAAATGTCTCTAATATACAATTTCTGCACAGCAAATTAAGAATTCCCAGGTATAAATTGATAACGAGAGATGTCCCAAAAAAATATTTCTGGGGATCCTACTTACAGGATTAAACCTCAATCTAATGAGGTAAGTAAATGACACTGGAGGGTAGCACTCTCAATGAGAACTCCTTCTAGCTCTTTGCTCCAAGGCTCCGTTTTCAGATCTGTGGTTCCTCCAGTGCTTCCTTTAATATGATAGAACTCCCAGATGGTTTCTTACTCCACAGTTTAAAATATAGAATCACTCCTCTGCTTCCTGCAGTATAGTAGGGATCAGGATCTCACTCTCACGGATGGATATATGGATAAAAAGGAAACAAAAAGCCGAAATAGTGTAATACAGTTAAAACAAATCTATTTCACATAATAAAACTTTAAAATGCCTGCTTACATTTGTCAACCTCAATAATCTGAGGTATTGGTGTCAGCCTTACAAATACAAAGTCAGTTTCTTTCTTTGCAACTGATTCCAGAAAAAAAGTTACGGTTCATATAGCTTGCAAAATAAAATAAGGACCGTATTTAGGCAGGTCTGCATGCAAACGGACTAGAAAATCTAGTCTCAGCAAATACTGTGGTTGGTTGGTTTGTAGTCTAATGCGTTTCAAAGGATTAAAAATTATTCCTTCTTCCTCAGAGACTTTCTAATGTAGTAAGGCTTAATGTCTTGTTTAAATTTACAATGGCGATTCACTTCCATGTTCTTAGATGAACCGCCATTGGTTGTGGATAGTCACATGATCCTCTATCATTCCCAATGTGCATGAATGAATATTATTAGTCACAATGAGGACACATGGGTTTACTATTTATTAACAAAGAGGAACGATATTTTTTTACTCCGTAATGATTATATTTTCGAGTCCTATTGAGGACATAGTGTATGGTATTAAATTGTATCCTTACATGTTTACCAGGCTAATTATTACGAAATTCGATACTACTATCTGGAGTTATAAACTATGGGCATTAAAAAGACTATCTTCATAGTAAGAATCTAAGAATCTGATGAAACATATTAAAGAAAATATTATACATAATTCACTCACACCTAGATTTGGAGTTTTGCGTTAGAAGGGGTGCGTTAGCTACGCGTGTTTTTTTTTCCCCCGCACCTTTTAAATACCGCTGGTATTTAGAGTTCACAGAGGGGCTGCGTTAGGCTCCAAAAAGGGAGCGTATAGCATAATTTACCGCCACTGCAACTCTCAATACCAGCGGTGCTTACGGACGCGGCCAGCTTAAAAAACGTGCTCGTGCACGATTCCCCCATAGGAAACAATGGGGCATTTTGAGCTGAAAAAAAACCTAACACCTGCAAAAAGCAGCGTTCAGCTCCTAACGCAGCCCCATTGTTTCCTATGGGCAAACACTTCCTAAGTCTGCACCTAACACCCTAACATGTACCCCGAGTCTAAACACACCTAACCTTACACTTATTAACCCCTAATCTGCCGCCCCCGCTATCGCTGACACCTGCATTACACTTTTAACCCCTAATCTGCCAGTCCGTACACCGCCACAACCTACATTATATCTATGTACTCCTAATCTGCTGCCCTAACACCGCCGACCCCTATATTATATTTATTAACCCCTAATCTGCCCCCCACAATGTCGCCGCTGCCTACCTACAATAATTAACCCCTAATCTGCCGACCGGACCTCACCACTACTATAATAAAGTTATTAACCCCTAAACCGCCGCACTCCCGCCTCACTAACCCTATAATAAATAGTATTAACCCCTAATCTGCCCTCCCTAACATCACCGACACCTAACTTCAAGTATTAACCCCTAATCTGCCGACCGGACCTCACTGCTACTCTATTAAATTTATTAACCCCTAAAGCTAAGTCTAACCCTAACACTAACACCCCCCTAAGTTAAATATAATTTTTATCCAAGCGGGCGCTGAAGAAGTCCATCATCGGCCTGAAGTCTTGATCCAAGCGGGCGCTGAAGAAGTCCATCATCGGCCTGAAGTCTTCTATCAAGCGGCATCTTCAATCTTCTTTCTTCCGGAGCCATCTTCTTCCAGCCGACGATGATCCATCCTCTTCTACCGACGCCTACTCGCCGAATGACGGTTCCTTTAAATGACGTCATCCAAGATGGCGTTCCTCGAATTCTGATTGGCTGATAGGATTCTATCAGCCAATCGAAATTAAGGTAGGAAAATTCTGATTGGCTGATAGAATCAGCCAATCAGATTCAAGTTCAATCCGATTGGCTTATCCAATCAGCCAATCGGATTGAACTTGAATCTGATTGGCTGATTCCATCAGCCTATCAGAATTTTCCTACCTTAATTCCGATTGGCTGATAGAATCCTATCAGCCAATCGGAATTTGAGGGACGCCATCTTGGATGACGTCCCTTAAAGGAACCGTCATTTGTCGGGAAGTCATCAGCCAGGATGGATGTTCCGCGTCGGCGGGATGAAGATAGATCCGGAAGAAAGAAGATTGAAGATGCCGCTTGATAGAATACTTCAGGCCGATGATGGACTTCTTCAGCGCCTGCTTGGATCAAGACTTCAGACCGATGATGGACTTCTTCCGCGCCCGCTTGGATCAAGACTTCAGGCCGATGATGGACCTCTTCAGCCCGATGGTGGATGTCTTCAGCCCCCGCTTGGGCTTGGATGAAGACTTCGGAGGCTCCTCTGGACGGATCGGTGATACCCGGCGTGGTGAAGATAAGGTAGGGAGATCTTCAGGGGCTTAGTGTTAGGTTTATTTAAGGGGGGGTTTGGGTTAGATTAGGGGTATGTGGGTGCTGGGTTGTAATGTTGGGGGAGGGTATTGTATGTTTATTTTACAGGCAAAAGAGCTGTTTTCTTTGGGGCATGCCCCGCAAAAGGCCCTTTTAAGGGCTGGTAAGGTAAAATAGCTTTTCTATTTGTATTTTAGAATAGGGTAGGGCATTTTTTTATTTTGGGGGGCTTTGTTATTTTATTAGGGGGCTTAGAGTAGGTGTAATTAGCTTAAAATTGTTGTAATATATTTCTAATGTTTGTAAATTATTTTTTTATTTTTTGTAACTTAGTTCTTTTTTTATTTTTTGTACTTTAGTTAGTTTATTTAATTGTAGGTATTTTATTTAATTTATTTATTGATAGTGTAGTGTTAGGTTTAATTGTAGATAATTGTAGGTATTTTATTTAATTTATTTATTGATAGTGTAGTGTTAGGTTTAATTGTAACTTAGGTTAGGATTTATTTTACAGGTAATTTTGTAATTATTTTAACTAGGTAGCTATTAAATAGTTATGAACTATTTAATAGCTATTGTACCTGGTTAAAATAATTACAAAGTTGCCTGTAAAATAAATATTAATCCTAAAATAGCTACAATATAATTATTATTTATATTGTAGCTATATTATGGTTTATTTTACAGGTAAGTATTTAGCTTTAAATAGGAATAATTTATTTAATAAGAGTTAATTTATTTCGTTAGATAAAAATTATATTTAACTTAGGGGGGTGTTAGTGTTAGGGTTAGACTTAGCTTTAGGGGTTAATAAATGTAATAGAGTAGCGGTGAGGTTTGGTCGTCAGATTAGGGGTTAATACTTGAAGTTAGGTGTCGGTGATGTTAGGGAGGCCAGATTAGGGGTTAATACTATTTATTATAGGGTTATTGAGGTGGGAGTGAGGCGGATTAGGGGTTAATACATTTATTATAGTAGCGGTGAGGTCCGGTCGGCAGATTAGGGGTTAATAATTGTAGGTAGGTGGTGGCGACGTTGGGGGCGGCAGATTAGGGGTTAATAAATATAATATAGGGGTCGGCAGTGTTAGGGGCAGCAGATTAGGGGTACATAAGGATAACGTAGGTGGCGGCGCTGTGCGGTCGGCAGATTAGGGGTTAAAAAAATTTAATAGAGTGGCGGCGATGTGGGGGGACCTCGGTTTAGGGGTACATAGGTAGTTTATGGGTGTTAGTGTACTGTAGAGCACAGTAGTTAAGAGCTTTATGAACCGGCGTTAGCCCAGAAAGCTCTTAACTCCTGGCTTTTTTCTGCGGCTGGAGTCTTGTCGTTAGATTTCTAACGCTCAATTCAGCCAAGACTCTAAATACCAGCGTTAGAAAGATCCCATTGAAAAGATAGGATACGCAAATGGCGTAGGGGGATCTGCGGTATGGAAAAGTTGCGGCTGCAAAGTGAGCGTTAGACCCTTACCTACACGACTCTAAATACCAGCGGTAGCCCAAAACCAGCGTTAGGAGCCTCTAATGCTGGTTTTGACGGCTAACGCAGAACTCTAAATCTAGCCGTTAGTTTGTAAGTGAATTGATATGGGATCACGTGAACTACTTGATTTTGTATACTAAAAGATACCTTCCTGTAAGAGAGAATACTTTTGAATTTTAATTTCATTGTTCCTGTCAGATTTTTTTGTGGAATAATTCTATAAGATGTAACATAATTAGATTCTTCTCTAACCCGAATAAGACATTTCTATAATTGTTCTAGTGGATCATATAGTTTTTTAATGGACAGCTACGTATGAATTCTATATTACTTTTGTTCTAGAAGATTATTACAACATATAGACATATGAACAATATTACATAATGTTTGAAAGAGTATTAAACCTTAAATAGTAAAAATATGTATATATATATATATATATATATATATATATATATATGTATGACGGTCTACATATTCTACCCGCTTACACCCTCTAGTACAATTATTTAAGAAGCCATCTTATTATAACATTTATATTTAAATACTATAGTTTAAAAATATAAAGGTATATATCAGAAAAGGAAACCTATTTAAAACATTGTTATGTTTTAAAGACTTCTATTATTATACCAAAAATGCTGCCAGGTCTATATCTTTGTTTAGACCTTGTGGTGTTAGTTTTTTCATTGTGTGAATCCAGAATGTTTCTTTCTTTCTTAAAGCGATCACTCTATTACCCCTCTAATATGTATTTTCACATGTTCCAGGATAGTCCCCTTGAGACATCTTGGGTCTTGGTTATGTACTTTTTTATAGTGTAATGAAAGATTATGGGATTTCTCTCCTGCCTGTATATTTGTAATGTGTTCTAGCAACCTTTTCTTATAGGGTCTAGTTGTCCTTCCTATGTACTGTAAATTGCAACTATACTGTAACATAGATTACATGATCTGTTTTGCATTTGCATAATGATTTTATTTCAAAGGTCTTTCCTGTACTTGTTGAACTAAAAGTTTTAGTGGGTTTATTTCCATTAAGGTGATGAATACAAGCCTCACAGTTCCATCTATTGCACTTGAAAAATCCTTCGGAATACTTCCCTAACCAATCATTGCTGCACAATTTAATTGGTCTTAATTGGCTTGGTGCAAGGATTGATTTAGAATTTTTTATTTTTCTTAAAGATCACTTTAGGGTTTTCTGCTGTTACTTTTAATAATTGATCCTTTTTCAGGACATGCCAATGTTTTTTTTTAAATATTATTTATTTATTTTGCACCTTTACTGTATGTGGTGACTAAACTGCAAGTAGATTAATTCATTAGGTTTTTATTTTCATTACTTTCTTTTCCCTCTAATAGGGTTTCTCGAAATCTTTTTGTTTTTTTCATATGTTTGATTCAAAAGTTTTCCTAAACTTGCTCTTCAGTTCTATGGATTCTTTTGTAAAATCCTCCATCTTTGAACAGTTTCGACAAATTCGCTGGAACTGTCCGTATGGGATATTTTGTATCCATTTGGGGTTATGGCTACTTGTGGCATGTAGATACCCATTACTGTCAGTCTCTTTTTTTATACAATCTAACCAAAATATTATTATCTTCTTGAAAGAAAACTAAATTGAGAAATACTATTTCATTCGTATTTGATTTTGTTGTAAAAGAAAGATTAAAATATTTTTTACCAATAAATAAAATGAATTGTTCTAAAACCTCTTTAGTACCTGACCAGATTAAAATAATGTAATCTATAAATCTACCCTAGAAAATTATGTGGGGTAGAAATGGGTTATTCTCCTATATTTGTACTCCCCCCCCCCCCCATATAAATATTAGCATAACTGGGGACAAAGCAGTACCGCTAGTTTGGAGATAACATTTCTCTTCAAACGTAACAAAAATAAAAAAATAAAAAAAATATTTTCCAAAACAAATTTTATCGACTCCAGCAAAATATCTGTTTGTTTATTTCTATATCTGTTAATTTTTGTAGACAAAATCTCATTGCCTCAATACCTTTGGAATGTGGTATGTTAGTATATAATGCACTAACATCCAAAGTTACCCATAGAAAATAATTTTCCCATTGTATACTCGATATTTTATTAATGGTATCGATTGAATCTTTTAAAAAAGATTTCAAAAGGGGGACCATGGGTTGTAGAAAGGTATCTACAAACTGTGATAATTTGGACGTCAATTAATTTATTCCCGATACTATTGGTCTTCCCGGTGGTTTTTCTTTGTTCTTGAGTAGATGGTAGAAGATTGCCACAGATGGTGTTTCATTTTTTAGGAAATTATATTCATTTTCACTCAGGACTCCTACTAATTTTGCGTTATTTATAAATTCTACACCCTTCACATTTTTGTAAATATTTTATTATACCTTTTCATGTGACAACACTGAAGAAATGACACTTTGCTCAAATGTAAAGTAGTGAGTGTACAGCCTGTATAACAGTATGCATTTGCTGTCCCCTCAAAATAACTCAACACAGCCATTATTGTCTAAATCGTTAGCAATACAAGTGAGTACACCCCTAAGTGGAAATTTCCAAATTGGGCCCAATTAGCCATTTTCCCTCCCCAGTGTCATGTGATTCATTAGTGTTACAAGGTCTCAGGTGTGAATGGGGAGCAGGTGTGTTAAATTTGGTGTTATCACTCTCACACTCTCTCATACTGGTCACTGGAAGTTCAACATGACACCTCATGTCAAAGAACTGCCTGAGGATCTGAAAAAAAGAATTGTTGCTCTACATAAAGATGGCCTAGGCTATAAGAAGATGGACTAGGCTATAAGAAGATTGTCAAGACCCTGAAACTGAGCTGCAGCACGGTGGGCAAGACCTTACAGCGGTTCCATTCAGAACAGTCCTCGCCATGGTTGACCAAAGAATTTGAGTGCACGGGCTCAGCATCATATCCAGAGGTTGTCTTTGGGTAATAGACGTATAAGTGAGTGCTGCCAGCATTGCTGCAGAGATTGAAGGGGTGGGGGGTCAGCCTGTCAGTGCTCAGACCATATGCCGCACACTGCATCAAATTGGTCTGCATGGCTGGTCTGCATGGCTGTCCTCCCAGAAGGAAGCCTCTTCTAAAGATGATGCACAAGAAAGCCTGCAAACAGTTTGCTGAAGACAAACAGACTAAGGACATGGATTACGGGAACCATGTCCTGTGGTCCGATGAGACCAAGATAAACTTATTTGGTTCAGATGGTGTCAAGCGTGTGTGGCAGCAACCAGGTGAGGAGTACAAAGACTAGACAGGTGTGTCTTGGTTGCAGTCAAGCATGGTAGTGGGAGTGTCATGGTCTGGGCCTGCATGAACCATGAATGTCAACATGTACTGTTACATACTGAAGCAGAGCATGATCCCCTCTCTTCAGAGACTGGGCCGCAGGGCAGTATTCCAACATGATAATGACCCCAAACACACCTCCAAGATGACCACTGCCTTGCTAAAGAAGCTCAGGGTAAAGGTGAAGGACTGGCCAAGCATGTCTCCAGACCTAAACCCTATTGAGCATCTGTGGGGCATTCTCAAATGGAAGGTGGAGGAGCGCAAGGTCTCTAACATCCACCAGCTCCGTGATGTCATCATGGAGGAGTGGAAGAGGACTCCAGTGGCAACCTGTGAAGCTCTGGTGAACTCCATGCCCAAGAGGCAATGCTGGAAAATAATGGTGGCCAAACAAAATATTGACACTTTGGGCCCAATTTGGACAGTTCCACTTAAATAAATTATTTACACAAATGTAAAGGATGTACTCACTTTTGTAAGATACTTTTGTGTGTGTGTATATATATATATATATGTGTGTGTTATGTCAGAAATATTTTGCAGACATATTTACATGTCCCTAAATTCCTTTTTTTGCTCTAAACAATGTTTTTTGTTATATCTCTTTGTTTATTTATACCACTATATCTATATAGTGTAAATTTAGTATTATTCTGAGCAGCAATAATTGTGAATATAACATGTAGTCAGGGTATCATATGTATTTATTTGCAATCAATGGATATTTTAAGAGCTGGGCCAGTTTTCTCTATGTATCTGTGTAGCCCCTCCTGATTGCAATCTAGTTTTAAAAACCACCCCTACACAGGTGTTATAAAATGGGCTGGCATATAAAATGACATTTCTTACTGAAAAAGAAATTCAAGAGAAGGAAGAAAAACACTGAAAATATCATGACAGTAAAGAGGTGATTTTAATTTCTGCTGTATCTGAATCATGACAGTTTACTGTTAGGTGGGCTATACCTTTAAATTATCATTTTAAGATTAAATCAAACATAAATTTGAATTTTAAAATCATTGTCTAAAATATTACACTGTGTATCCTAATGTCAGCATCAATGTTTATCTTTAATACTAATTTCACATATACATACTTTCAAAGTATAATACACAATGTAACAAATGGCACAAGTTCTGGTGAGTGATCAATGACACAAGTATCGAGCAATTTGATTTGTTGGTGATAGATTAAAATGTATATGTTTAATCAGATTGGCTGATGTCATAAATCATGTGATTATGCATATTCCAATCAAAAGTGGTTGAAAAATTCACTAGTGTGTGGGTTGTTTAGGAGTTTGCGTTATAATTGGTGCGAAAAGTGTTGCATCAAATTTGGTGCGAAGTGGAGAGCGGGACTTGTATTACATGACTTAAACATGGTGCACATAGATTTTTCCAAAAAAATAAAAAGGAAGTTAGCTATATTTTGTTGTGTATTTATTTCATTTTTATCTCTATATCTATTAGTCAGTGCAACAAGTTTGGAGAAATAATGTTGTCCCCTTGCTTTGTAATGAGAGACAAAGTTGTAACATAATCCACAAGTAGTAATGTATTTTTCAATTTTATCCCTATATCTACTAATGCACCAAATGTGGAACAATAATATTGTTTAAATTAGAAAGGGTATACAATTTGAATAAAGTTTCTAATTTACTTTTATTATTTAATACTTCATTCTCTTGCAGCATCGAACATAAGCTTTCTGTGTTTTCAGACTCCCATTGATTTCTATGGCATCAGCGGCCTCAAGGGTGGCAGATTGAAAACTAGGTACGCTGCATCAGAATACACGCAAGCGTACCTGTTAAATGTTTGATAAATTGGGAAAAGGGTCAAATAGAGTAGAATATGAATTCGAAACATCTGTAATGGTGCAAGCATCGATCTGCATCAGATTGAGATCGCGGGATCATATATTTCGTCACACATTTCAACATTCAACGATCTTGATGCTTTGATAACTATGGCGGATCAATCTCATTAAAAATACAATGCCGGATTCAAGCGTATTTTCAGTTGGCGCTTTGATAAATATCCCCCTAAATCTTTACACTTATTTTTTCCAGTATTTAAACAACTAATATAACTTATACATCTGCATATTATTCTCAGGCTAATATTTGCTTTGAAAACATCAGTCTATCCAGCATGTATTTAGTGCTCAGTGTCTGTTTAAACTAACATTAAACAGTTTGGTATTGTAATGTAAAATGTAAACATACGTCCATTATTTATTTTTCCAATTCCACTTAGTTTATATTAAGTAATGGATGCAACCATGTTGAAATCTAGGTTTCCCCCATATCTATCTCTTCTACTGAGGACAATTAGTTACAGCTACTAAACAGACAATAAAAGAGAGTGTAAAAACAAGGCTGTGTGGAAACCATTTTAGACAGTTACTTTAACAATACTGTATTACCCACAGTCTTGTTTTCACACTTTTTATATCTGTCTTTAATTGTTCTCAGCAGTAGAGAAAGGGAAAACTGACCAGTTTTATTGAAACTAAACCCTTACACTTGTAACTTCAATGTTCAAAAAACTATTATAAGTTTTAAAAATATATACCAACATATTCTAAGGGTAATCTTTGCTTTGAATACATGATTTTGACTAGTACTACTGTTTGATGTCCCTTTAAAGTAAAAGTAAAGTTAGATCTTCTGCTTTGCAGATTTACATAATTACTTACAAAACAATAGCACTTTTATTCATGATATTTTTTATTTCTGTACCTAAATACCTTTTTCGCCGCTTAGAATCGCCGATTTTTATCTTCCTCAATTCATCCCGTTGCTGAGGAGTTAATTTATTTCCTGTCACGTTTTTGCAAAGCACCAATTGACTTTCTGGCCGATCGGTGGCCAGAAAGCTATGTCACAGCCTGCTCGCAGCCAATGCGCATGCGCCGAGTACAATATTCACATGGGGATGTTAGGCGCGCGTTCACAATTTGCGCATGCGCATAATTGGGATTCATTTGTTGCCAAGATACAGTTTGACGCATGCGCGTTTTCATTAGGGGATGAGAAAGCTTGCATGCGCATTTGTACCCGGATTGGCGAGTAGCGCATGCGCAATAGATGACAATAACGTGAACGAGCTTTTAGCCTACGTATAGAGCGGGTGGGACCGCTCTATACGTAATGAATACAAAATTCAGGAAGAGGAGGGTGGGAGGAGCAACGGACGGTAGGGAAATAAATGATACAAATTAGATTGAAGAAAAAAAATAATAAAACCAGCGATAATATTATATTTGGGCTATAGATTGTAATGATATACAGGGAGTGCAGAATTATTAGGCAAGTTGTATTTTTGAGGATTAATTTTATTATTGAACAACAACCATGTTCTCAATGAACCCAAAAAACTCATTAATATCAAAGCTGAATAGTTTTGGAAGTAGTTTTTAGTTTGTTTTTAGTTATAGCTATTTTAGGGGGATATCTGTGTGTGCAGGTGACTATTACTGTGCATAATTATTAGGCAACTTAACAAAAAACAAATATATACCCATTTCAATTATTTATTTTTACCAGTGAAACCAATATAACATCTCAACATTCACAAATATACATTTCTGACATTCAAAAACAAAACAAAAACAAATCAGTGACCAATATAGTCACCTTTCTTTGCAAGGACACTCAAAAGCCTGCCATCCATGGATTCTGTCAGTGTTTTGATCTGTTCACCATCAACATTGCGTGCAGCAGCAACCACAGCCTCCCAGACACTGTTCAGAGAGGTGTACTGTTTTCCCTCCTTGTAAATCTCACATTTGATGATGGACCACAGGTTCTCAATGGGGTTCAGATCAGGTGAACAAGGAGGCCATGTCATTAGATTTTCTTCTTTTATACCCTTTCTTGCCAGCCACGCTGTGGAGTACTTGGACGCGTGTGATGGAGCATTGTCCTGCATGAAAATCATGTTTTTCTTGAAGGATGCAGACTTCTTCTTGTACCACTGCTTGAAGAAGGTGTCTTCCAGAACCTGGGAGTTGAGCTTGACTCCATCCTCAACCCAAAAAGGCCCCACAAGCTCATCTTTGATGATACCAGCCCAAACCAGTACTCCACCTCCACCTTGCTGGCGTCTGAGTCGGACTGGAGCTCTCTGCCCTTTACCAATCCAGCCACGGGCCCATCCATCTGGCCCATCAAGACTCACTCTCATTTCATCAGTCCATAAAACCTTAGAAAAATCAGTCTTGAGATATTTCTTGGCCCAGTCTTGACGTTTCAGCTTGTGTGTCTTGTTCAGTGGTGGTCGTCTTTCAGCCTTTCTTACCTTGGCCATGTCTCTGAGTATTGCACACCTTGTGCTTTTGGGCACTCCGGTGATGTTGCAGCTCTGAAATATGGCCAAACTGGTGGCAAGTGGCATTGTAATAACTATAAACAATTGTTTGATTTTCCTGAGAGGAATTGCTAACCAGTTACTTAGCAAACAAATGTAGGAAATTGTTGGTTTGTAACACTAAGTGATTTGATAACACTGGGTTCTGAATGTTATCAGTTGAATTAGTGTAAGGTTAGTTTGTTAATTCGATGGTACAGAATATCCCCAAATATTCAGACAAAACTTCTTCTTTAACTCATAGAGTGAGAACAGAAGAAAATGATATTATAGGCAGTGCAGGTTTTAAATACAGAGACAACTTCAAGCTGAAAGCATTTCACACAGTCTTAGGTGTTAACATTCTGAATGAACTAAATTTGCAAAAATGTACCTTTCCAGATATGAACAGTTCTTATTACAATTGCGGTTAGATAGTTTTCCACTATTAGAGGTACTCACAGTTCATTCCAGACGAAGCATACCAATTCAGCATGTATGAGAAAGGAGCTTTAGCAGAGGGAGAAGTGTACTCTGTTCATATGCTGCAGCTTGAGTAGCGTGTGACGTCAGACAATAACCGGCAGCGTGTTTAGATTTTGAAACAGGAGCTGCGATAGAAACTTTTCCGGTGAGTAATTATTAAAGGAGAGTTTGTACCTTATTTTGAGTTATTCTGGTATGAAGGGAGACAGTTCTTTGAGGAAAGCAGAGGTCCGGATCCAGATAGTCTGAGGTGAGACTGCGGTCTTTGTAAAACTGCAAGTGATATAAGCAAACAAAAGAAAAAGTTCATGCAGTGTTTCTGATAGAAAATTGATTCCCAGACAATGTGCTGTAGATAAAAGTTCAGAGTAGCCAACACAAAAGACCTGCAGGAAAAAAATCAAAAGTTAGATATAAGACAATAGTCACTGGAGGAAGCAGGAGGCTCAGAGTTACTCAGGATTGAATAACAAAATACTAAGCAGTGATTGCTTAGTGAGCAGGTCATTTAAAGGAGCTGCAAGGAGGTAATTGGTGCGGCTAATTTAAAGAAACAGTATGCACAATTCCCTGACATGACTCCCCCCTCAAACAAGCTTATCCTCAGCTTGAGGTCTAGGACGATCAGGAAACCTCCTGTGATAAAGGGAAACCAATTTTGGGGCATAGATGTTAGACGTCGGTTCCCAGGTATCATCTTCCGTGAAACCCTTCCATCTCACTAAATACTGTAATTTTCCCTTCGAGTACCGAGAGTCTATCAATTCTTGAACTTCGTAAACATCGGAATCTTGTATAGAAACACTAGGGGGAAGGAGTGCAGTCGTGATTCTTGTTGAAGAATAAGGTTTTATCAAAGAAACATGGAAGGTACTATGAATTTTCATAGCTGTAGGCAGATCCAAAGTAACAGCGTTTTTATTTACAATTCTAGATATGGTAAATGGTCCACAGAATTTCTGGGTTGATTTTCTACTGGGTAACTGAATCTTGAGATTCTTAGTTGACAACCAGACTCGATCTCCAACCTTGTAGGTAGGTGGTTCTCGTCTTCTTAAATCGTAGTAGTGTTTTTGGGAACTTTGAGCCTTGATGATATTTTCCTTAATGAATTTAAAGTTATCGAGTAGAGCGTTGTTTAGCTCATCAACTAGGGGTGAATCAGATGGATTGGATGAGATGGTACTCATACTGGGATGGAAACCATAGTTTGCGTAGAAGGGTGAAAGTTTAGTGGAGGAGCTGGTTAAGTTGTTGTAAGCAAATTCAGCAAAGGGAAGGAAAGTTACCCAGTTATTTTGTTGGTAGGCACAATAACAGCGTAAGTATTCATCCAACCATTGATTTATCCTCTCAACTTGCCCATTAGCTTGAGGATGGTATGCTGTAGTATAGTGATGTTGTATGCTGAGGGAGAGACATAAATTTTTCCAAAATCTTGAAGTGAACTGGGAGCCCCTGTCTGAAATTATTGTTGATGGTACTCCATGTAATCTGACAACATGTTCTATAAAAAGTGTTGCTGTTTCAGCTGAAGTTGGAGTTTTATGGTAGGGTATGAAATGGGCCATTTTAGTAAAGCTATCCACTACTACCATTATGGTAGTCTGATTTTTTGATGGAGGTAATTCAACTATAAAGTCTATACCGATTTGTTTCCATGGTCTGTCTGACACGGGTATCGGCATCAGTAATCCATAAGGGGAACTCCTTTCATTCTTACATGTTTGACAGTTGATACATCCCTTTATGTAAGATGAAATAGTTCTTCTCATTTGTGGCCACCAATAACGTCTGGATATGAGTTGTAAAGTACGTTTTTCACCAGGGTGTCCCGCTATTGGGATGTTGTGATGTTGCTGTATGACTTCATCTCGGAGTGGTTCAGGTATGTAGATCTTATCTTTGTGATAATATACACCTTCTACTTCTTTTAGAATCGACGTAGCTGGAAGTCTGTCGGTAACTGTTAGCCTTTTGATCTCTGATAATAAATCAGAAGCTAGCCCAATGAATCTTTCTGAAGGAATCATGGATGATGGAGTATCAGAGGGTGGAGGAGATGGAAACTGTCGGGATAGAGCATCGGCTTTCCCATTCTTACTGGCTGGACGGTATACAATCTGAAAATCAAATCTTGAAAAGTACAAACTCCACCGGACTTGTCGGGCTGATAATGTTTTATTATTTTGTAAGTACTGCAAATTTTTGTGGTCTGTATAGATTATGAAGGGTTTCTTTGCGCCTTCTAAAAGATGACGCCAAAATTCTAGAGATCTACGAATTGCTAGTAATTCCTTGTCTCCAATGGCGTAATTTCTTTCCGCTGAAGTCATGCTTTTAGAGAAAAATGAAATTGGACGTAAAGGTTCTTTGGGACCTTCTTGTTGAGATAGTACTGCCCCGATGGCGTAGTCCGAGGAATCAACCTCGAGTATATATTGTAGATCAATGTTAGGGAATCTAAGAATAGGAGCTTCAGTGAACTTCCTTTTTATGAGTTCAAAAACTGTTGTATGCTTCTCAGTCCAAATGAATGGTTGTGTGGTACCAGTAAGCTGAGTGAGTGGTTTTACAGTTGAAGAAATTTTTTTTATAAATTTTCGGTAATAGTTTGCGAACCCAAGAAATCTCTGTAAAGACTTCCTATCAGTTGGCTGGGGCCAGTCTTTAACTGAGTCAACCTTTTGTGTCTGCATTTGAATTCCATTTGATGAAATAGTATATCCTAGAAAAGAGATGGTGTTTTTATGGAAAGAACATTTTTCTAACTTGGCGTATAGCTTATGAATCTTCAGACGAGCTAGCACCCACCGAACATGTTTTATGTGGTCAGACAAGTTGTTGGAATATATTAAAATGTCGTCAAGGTATACGACTAGGCATACATCTAACAAATCTCTGAAAATATCATTTATGAAATGCTGGAAGGAAGCAGGGGCATTACAGAGACCGAATGGCATCACAAGGTACTCGAACAACCCGTACCTAGTTCTAAATGCAGTGAGCCATTCGTCTCCTTCCCTGATACGTACGAGATTGTAAGCCCCTCTTAAGTCCAACTTTGTGAATATAGTTGCATTGGTTAACCTTTCTATCATCTCTGGAATTAGTGGTAAGGGATACCGGTTTTTTATTGTCCGTTTATTAAGCTCACGGTAATCTATAATTGGTCGTAGTGATGAGTCTTTGTTAGTGACAAAAAACATTCCAGCGGCTGCAGGTGAGGATGAGGGTCTGATGAAGCCTTTTCGGAGGTTGTCTTGTAGGTATTGTTTCAGATGTTCAAGTTCTGATTGACTCAATGGGTAAAGATGACCGACTGGTAAAGTGGCTCCTGGTACTAGCTCAATCGGAAAATCATAAATCCGGTGCAGAGGTAACGTTTCTGCTTCCGTTTTACTGAAAACCTCTGCGAAATCTTGGTAGGGCTCTGGTATGGTTACTTCTGAAGAATCAACATGTAGAATTACAGGTTGTGGGAAACATGTATTTTTACAAAATTTTGAATGAAATGTTATTGTAGAAAGAGACCAATCAATAGTTGGGTTATGCATCTGTAGCCAGTAAATACCTAAGACAATGGGAAAATGTGGTGTTGGAATGATGTCAAAAGTTATATATTCAGTATGACCCCCAGAGGTAGTGACTAGAATAGGTACAGTGTTGTGTGTAATTGGTCCAGAAGAAATATTTGACCCATCAATAACTTTGAGAGAGACTGGAATTTTTTTCTTTATAGTGGGTATTTTATTTTTCTGCACAACGGAAATATCTATGAAGTTTCCAAATGCACCAGAATCCAAAATGGCGTTGACATCCAATCTTCTAAGGTCCCACTGTAATAGGAGAGACAGATTACAGTAAGACACGGTTTTAACATCTGTACTGGTATTATTTAAGTATTTAAACTTACTCTTTTTGTTCTTTCTTAGGATTGGACAGTCAGTGACAATATGATTGGGGTTTGCGCAGTACATACATAAATGGTTTGTTCTTCTCCTCAATCTTTCATCTGGAGTTAGTGGTCCTCTAATTACTCCTATTTCCATGGGAGATGATTGATCAGTTGAGGAGGTCTTTAGAGGGTGGTACGCTGCAGTGGAGGGTTTTGGTGTAATATCCTGATTGTTTTTTTCTGCCTTTCTTTCTCTTAATCTTCGGTCTATTTGTGTGGCTACCTTCATTAGGGCTTCTAGAGTACTGGGTAATTCCATTCGTGCAAGTTCATCCTTGATGATGTCTGACAGACCTAGTCTGAACTGGTTCCTAAGTGATACCAAACTCCAAGCTGAGTCAGAAGCATATAATTTAAATTCAGTGATATATTCCTCCACTGATTTCTTTCCTTGTTTAAGGCTCCTCATTTTCTGTTCTGCGGTAAGTTGTATGTCTGTATCACGGTATAGCTCGTCCATAGCTGGGAAAAAATCTGTTAAGGAATTCAACAGAGGGTCATTCACTTCACATAAATGATCAGCCCAAATCCTAGGCTCTGACCTCAGAAATGATATTGTAGTCAGCACCCTCACTCTATCTGTAGGATAGGTTTTAGGTTTTAAGCTATACAAAAGTTGACATGCGTTCTTAAATTGTCTATACATTCTTCTGTCACCAAAAAACAACTCTGGTAAACTTACTTGTGGTTCTGGGCCTGAGGTGTGTTCCTTCACATCTTTAAGTAATTCTCTAATTACCTTATTTTCAGCCTGTAAATCAAGTATAGCTTGTCCCATTTGATCCACTTTCTGATTTAAGTTATATACAAACTGTGGTACTTCAGCAGGATCCATGCTAAGTATGGTTAGTTTTCTTTTTAAGGCTTAGTATTATGTAATAACTATAAACAATTGTTTGATTTTCCTGAGAGGAATTGCTAACCAGTTACTTAGCAAACAAATGTAGGAAATTGTTGGTTTGTAACACTAAGTGATTTGATAACACTGGGTTCTGAATGTTATCAGTTGAATTAGTGTAAGGTTAGTTTGTTAATTCGATGGTACAGAATATCCCCAAATATTCAGACAAAACTTCTTCTTTAACTCATAGAGTGAGAACAGAAGAAAATGATATTATAGGCAGTGCAGGTTTTAAATACAGAGACAACTTCAAGCTGAAAGCATTTCACACAGTCTTAGGTGTTAACATTCTGAATGAACTAAATTTGCAAAAATGTACCTTTCCAGATATGAACAGTTCTTATTACAATTGCGGTTAGATAGTTTTCCACTATTAGAGGTACTCACAGTTCATTCCAGACGAAGCATACCAATTCAGCGTGTATGAGAAAGGAGCTTTAGCAGAGGGAGAAGTGTACTCTGTTCATATGCTGCAGCTTGAGTAGCGTGTGACGTCAGACAATAACCGGCAGCGTGTTTAGATTTTGAAACAGGAGCTGCGATAGAAACTTTTCCGGTGAGTAATTATTAAAGGAGAGTTTGTACCTTATTTTGAGTTATTCTGGTATGAAGGGAGACGGTTCTTTGAGGAAAGCAGAGGTCCGGATCCAGATAGTCTGAGGTGAGACTGCGGTCTTTGTAAAACTGCAAGTGATATAAGCAAACAAAAGAAAAAGTTCATGCAGTGTCTCTGATAGAAAATTGATTCCCAGACAATGTGCTGTAGATAAAAGTTCAGAGTAGCCAACACAAAAGACCTGCAGGAAAAAAATCAAAAGTTAGATATAAGACAATAGTCACTGGAGGAAGCAGGAGGCTCAGAGTTACTCAGGATTGAATAACAAAATACTAAGCAGTGATTGCTTAGTGAGCAGGTCATTTAAAGGAGCTGCAAGGAGGTAATTGGTGCGGCTAATTTAAAGAGACAGTATGCACAATTCCCTGACAGGCATCTTGGCAGCTGCACGCTTGACTTTTCTCAGTTCATGGGCAGTTATTTTGCGCCTTGGTTTTTCCACACGCTTCTTGCGACCCTGTTGACTATTTTGAATGAAACGCTTGATTGTTCGATGATCACGCTTCAGAAGCTTTGCAATTTTAAGAGTGCTGCATCCCTCTGCAAGTTATCTCACTATTTTTGACTTTTCTGAGCCTGTCAAGTCCTTCTTTTGACCCATTTTTCCAAAGGAAAGGAAGTTGCCTAATAATTATGCACACCTGATATAGGGTGTTGATGTCATTAGACCACACCCCTTCTCATTACAGAGATGCACATCACCTAATATGCTTAATTGGTAGTAGGCTTTCGAGCCTATACAGCTTGGAGTAAGACAACATGCATAAAGAGGATGATGTGGTCAAAATACTCATTTGCCTAATAATTCTGCACTCCCTGTATTGCTATGTGGAAAAATTTACTTTCACTTTAAGTCAGTCACACATTCCTGAGCCTACCTCAGAATGCCCTTAATAGGAATATGCCAAAGTTTAATATAGGAGACTAAAATAGGTGAATTTGAAAACATATGCAAATTGGATTTTTGCTTTTGGCAAAAATGTAGCGTCAGGTGAGGCATCATAGGGAATACATAGACAGATGTTCATTTTTGAGAGTTTTGGAAAACACATATTTCTATTCATTTATCTGTATTCATAACTAAAATTCATAGGAAAATGTCAGGAGGGAGATTAACCCTGAAGTTACTAAGCAGGACTGTAGAATTTAGGTTTTAATATTAATATTTTAAATGTGTTGTGGTAAAGAGGTCAAAAGTCAATCAAAAAGTAAAGTTTTACAGGGAAACACAAATCGTTATACATAGATTTCAATAACGTTTTTAGATTTTTTTCAGATATGTTTTTTTTATAGTAATATTAGAAAAATATTCTATGTTAAAGGGATGTGAAATCCAAAATTTTTTCTTTAATTATTCAGCTAGAGGGGCCGAATTATAAAGCTCGGAATGGAGCTTCATGCCCCTGTTTCTGCACGAGTCTTCAGGCTCGCCGGAAACAGCAGTTATGAAGCAGCGGTCTTAAGACCGCTCCTCTATAACTGGTCCGCTGCCTCTGAGGCTGCGGTCTGCAATCCGCCCGATCCTATACGATCGGGCTGATTGACACCCCCTGCTAGTGGCCAATCAAATCTGCAGGGGGCGGCATTGCAAAAGAAGTTCTGTTGAACTGCTTGTGCAATGTTAGATGCTGACAGTGTATGCTGTCAGCATTCAGCGATGTCTGTCGGACATGATACGCTATAGCGTATCATTTCGGACAGACATTGATAAATTGGCCCCAGAGCATGCAGTTTTAAATAACTTCGCAATTTACATCTAATACTAAATTATCTTCATTCTCTTGGAATCTTTTGTTGAAATGCAGGAACATAAGCTCAGAAGTGTGCACGTGTCTAGATCGCTATATGGCAGCAGTTTTGCAAGAATGTTATATATTTGCAAGAGCACTAGATGGCAGCACTATTTCCTGCCATGTAGTGCTGACTCAGTTATTGAATGGCAAATTAAATGAAAGTAAATGGGTATCGATTGAGCGCTAACCCGACTCGCGCAAAGAGCAGAACTTAGAAAATCATTAACGTACTTTCCCATTGACTTCAATATAGAGAGAAAAGTGGAAAAAAACACCCATACTCGTGTACTAACCCGAATCGCCATCAGACCTCTACTCTAATAACCCCTAAACAACCACATAGCCCACCCATCGCAAAGTAACCTTCTACATTATTAACTCCTAAAAACTACCACCCCCACATCACAAAGTTCCCCTCTATAATATAAACCCCTAAACCGCTACACCCCCCCACCACAAAGTAATCCACTAACATCTAAGCCAACTAACCTAACAACCCCTAAGTTACCCCAAAATAGACTAACCTTACCTTTACATAAAACCTACCTTTAAAAAAAAGAGATACCTGAAACGTTTACAAAAAACAAACAAAAAAAAAACTACTATTAATTTAAAAAAAAAACAACCTAACATTACTTTAAAATAACAAACAAATTACCAAAAATAAAAAAGAGTTATGCCTATTCTAAAACCCCACTAAAAAACAAACAAAAAACCTCACTCCAAAATAATAATAAAAAAAAAACTATTATAACACTAAACTACAAATATAGCCCTTAAAATGGCCTTTTGTATGGTATTGCCCTAAAGTGTATCAGCTCTTTTTGTGAAAAAAACACTGCAACCTTCTGATATTATACCCCTACCCGCCCAAAACAAAAATAAACGATCTAAAAAAAACTACTCTAAAAAGTGCCCTGAAAAGTGCATTTGGCTGAGCATTTCCCTTAAAAGGTCATTTAGCTATTTTGCTGCCCATAAAAAAACAAACAATAAAAACCCCAAAATGGTACTTACCAAAGATGAATCCGGGCGGTGGCACTCCATCTTTATTTCGGCAGTGGCCCATCTTCTTATCTTCCTTGTGGCGGTGGTAGTCTGCATCCATCTTCATATATTCATCAAGATCCTCTTCATGCGGTCATCAGTCACACTCTGAATTCAAATCAGCCAATATAATTAAAGCTTTTTCTTTTGGCTCATTTAAATTTGAACATGAAGATAAGAAGGTGGATAGACGCCAGAATTAAGATGGACCACAGCAGGGATGAAGATAGACCACCGCAACCCGGATTAATCTTTGGTGAGTACCATTTTCGGGTGTTTAGTGTTAGGTTGGGTTTTTTTTTGTTATTTTCGGTTTCTTTATTTTTTGCAATGTTAGCTTTTATTTTGTAGTCTTAGGGTTTTTTTTTAAAGTAATGGTAATTTTTTTGTATAAGTAAGGTTAGTTTTTTTAAAAAAAATTTAAAGGTAGTTAGTTTTTTTGGTAAAGGTAAGGTTAGTCTGTTTTTGGATAACTTAGGGGGTGTTAGGTTTGGGGGTTAAATGTTAATGGGTTACTTTGTGGTGGGGGTTGTGGCGGTTTAGAGGTTAATAGTGTCGAAAGTTACTTTGCGGTGGGGATTTGTGGCAGTTTAGAGGAAATAATGTAGAATTTTACTTTGCGGGGTGTGGTTTAGGGGTTAATAGTGTAGTTAAGTGCAACTTTTTCCTCCAGACAAACTCTTTCAAATGTAATCGCATTTACTTTCAACTTGTAACATGAGCACACATTACTGCTCAACGCTACCCATAAAAAAAGTTCACACAAACTAATTTGCAGTAATTTTAAAAGTGCACCACTTGTAATATGGATTGGAGCGTAAAGAACACCGTGATCTTGCGATCGCGTTTACGCTCCTCTCGCTAATGATAGCGCTCCACTTGTAATCTAGCCCTATGTTGGAAAATGAAAACAGTTGCAAGAGAAATGTTTTTAATTCCTATGTTATTGTGTAGCGCATATACACATTGATGAGAGTTTAATCTCTGAAGAAGACTCTCTGTTGTTACTGAATCTTAACTGTGAAGGCTTAGAATGTTTATCTGGACATTTTGTTGTACTGAGTAAAGATTAAATCTCCTATAAGACCAGAATTTTCAACTTCAGAGTTTATGTGGTAAAAAAAACAGTGTTAGATTGTTATCTAAAAAAAGGTCTTGTGTCTGTGTAGATCAATAAAATAAATTAGTTTTGGTCAACACTTTTGTATTAAGGTTTAAGTGTAGAACTATGTTCCCCATAGGAATATATCTAGCAGAGGTATATTTAACTGTAGTTCATTCTACCCATACATTTGTATAATGTCACTATACAAACACAAATGTAAAATGTTTCAGATTGAGTGTAGTGCCTTGTTATTTCACATTTCTATCATCCAGTTCTCCTTTTATGCCATGTGAGGCATCTACTGTTTACACGGGTAAGGTGAGATATGTCCAGATTTCATAGTATTCCAAATTTATTTTGAATTTCCATCTCAATATAGCACAAACACAGGGCTAGATTACAAGTGGAGAGCTAAATTTGCCAGTTTGCGAGAGCGCAATAATTAACCAGCCATAACAAGTGGCTGGTTATTGCTACCTCAAGCTCGTAGTAGCAATTAGCACTCTGAAAATTAACCAGAGATTAGATATCACAGTCTGGTTATTTTTCTAAAATTGCCACAAATGCCCACAAAATAGAGGGCATTGTAGTTTTTAATTAAAAAACAAGCAAATATTTGTTGTAATTTAAAACAACTAGAGTTGGTGGGAGTGGGGTGATAAAAAAAGCACTGAAAAGTGTCTGTACATTGCAGTCTATGTGATCTGTGTGTTGCCATAGACTGCAATGTATATACAGTATATGATTATATACATATACAGTATATTTATGTTTTAATATATGTATATACACACATTAATACATAAATATATATGTATATAATTATATACATATATATTTAAAAATGCTGCCCATCCCTGCGCTACTTACCCTCTTCACTGGTACTTGTAATACCAGCACATATTATAGTAGGCTGGTATTACAAAGTGGAGCACTAATATTGATTGCTCGCAAGAGATATTTAGATATCCACTTGTATTCTGGTCCACAGTCTTTTTTTAAATTAAATGGTATTGTAGAAAAAGTACAGGAAATATATATGGGCACAGTTTGAGGTTGCACAGTATTAAACTGAATTCAGTATTCCCACTTTATTAGTCAATGTGGGATTGATAGGTGTCAATGAGATTAATGATGCTTGAATCATAAACCAGTTAGACAAGAACAGAACTTGAGTAAGAAGTTCTTATCATCACATGAGGTCCCTTTGTTTGTTTGTTTTTACAGATATCTCTGTAACAGGTCAACTCCTGGGAAATATTGCCAACAGAAGAGCTTAATCCTATCAGGAAAATAAAACGCAGATCCTGGATTTATTGAGGCTAAGATTATTTAAAAAAATATATATTATCTTTATAGGTCACATTTTTAGTTTTATATTTTAATTAATAAGTTGCTATAAAGTGTGTATACAAATATATATCTTAAATTTTGTGCATTTATCCTTGTTTTATTAAATATTTGTAAGGACTTTGAGCGAATTGTTTTTCTTTTTGTGCAACATTATTATATATATTTCTATTTGTGACACTATTTTTCTTGGGAATCTTGAAGGGATCCCAGGTTTAAACTGTTGCTTAATCCTAGACAGGAATAGTGCGTGGATATTGTTCCTGATTTATCAAAGGTTCCAGCTATAGGCTCGCATGAGTGAACTTGCAGCCAAGATATATGAAGCAGCAGTCATCAGACCGCTGCTTCTTTACCCACTTCGCTACCTGTTATGTGGCATATCTCAATCCCCCTCATCTTTTCCAAACGGAGAGATTGACAGCCAATAGTGCTCGAGCAGTAGTGTGCAATGATAAATGCGGGCGGCGTTATTAAATGCTGCCCACTGGACATGATGCCAGACAGACCGGTGTGAAGATGTACAGTGAATCCCCAGCTAGAGAGGCTTGTTGTTGATTAAATAAATACACATGTTGACAAACACTGTACATGAGTGCCCTTCCTAAAATCAATTTCACTCTATAAAACAACCTACCTAAGCACCAAACTTTGGGCTAGATTACAAGTGGAGCGCTATTTATCACTCGTGCTTGTGCGCTAACTCCGCTAGACTCCGACTTTTTGCACACGTCAGGTAGTGCGCACATTACAAGTTAAAAGTAAAAAGTTTTCGCTTGCGTGCTAACCAAATGCATGTAAATAGCCGAAGTCCGCATATCTCGACTGCATTAACATATTCCCCCATAGAATTCTATGAAGCGTGAAAAGTGGGTGAAAAAAATAACACTAACTCTCGTGCAAACACAATCACAATTTTTCAAGTGTGCTAACCCGACATGAAATATGAATATTTCATATTCCAATGTTCTTCACATAGAAGAATATGTTTTAGTTATTCACAAATACACACATATATATATATGTATAGATATCTATCTATCTATCTATCTATCATCTATCTATCTATCTATATATATACAGTATATATGGGAATATCTATTTACAAATACATACAGGCGTACCTAGGAGATATTGCGGGTTCGGTTCCAGACCACCAAAATAAAGAGAATATAGCAATAAATAAAGACTCACACTATTTTTTGTTTTGTTTTCCAGTGCATATAAAAGTTATATTCACAATATACTGTAGTGTATAACTGTGCAATAGCATTATGTCTAAAAAAACTATGTATTTACCTTAATAAAAAAATACTTTATTGATAAAAATGCTAACCATCATCTGAGCTTTTAGTGAGTCATAGAGGCCTATGTATCAAAGGTCTTGTGGACCTGATCCGACAGTGCAGTTCAGGTCCGCAAGACCTCTCTGAATGCGGAGAGCAATATGATCTCCATATTCAGCATTGCACCAGCAGCTCACAAGAGCTGCTGGTGCAACGCCGCCCCCTTCAGACTCGCCGCCAATGGGCCGCCAGCAGGGAGGTGTCAATCAACCCGATCGTACTTGTGAATTGTACTTGTGAATTGGGTGAATTGTGGCGATTCCTGTCCGCCTGCTCTGAGCAGGCGGACAGGGTTATGGGGCAGCGGGCCAGAAACACGGGCCCTCAAGCTCCATACAGAACTTGATAAATTCTTTGCTGTGTGTATATATAAATATGTATATTTGTGTATTCATGTGTATTTATGTGTTTATATGTGTATATATAAATATGTATATTTGTGTATTCATGTGTATTTATGTGTTTATATGTGTATATATAAATATGTATATTTGTGTATTCATGTGTATTTATGTGTTTATATGTGTATATATGTTGGAAAAATGGCGCCGATAGACTTGTTTAATACATGGTTGCCACCAACATTCAATTTGCAAAAAGAGCAATATCTGCAAAGGTAGTTAAAGGGATAATAAACCCAATTTTGTTCTTTCACGATTCAGATAGAGCATGCCACTTTAAGCAACTTTCTTAGTTACTACTATTATCAATTTTTCTGCATTCTCTTGGTATCTTTAGTTGAAAAGGCAGGAATGTAAGCTTAGGAGCCACCAATCAGCAAGCGCTACCCAGGCGCTGACCCAAAGTTGGCCGGCTCCTAAGCTTACATTCCTGCTTTTCAAATAAAGATACCAAGAAAATGAAGAAAAATTGCTAAGATCATGTCATTTTAACCCCTTAATGACCACAGTACTTTTCCATTTTATGTCCATTTGGGACCAAGGCTATTTTTACCTTTTTGCAGTGTTTGTGTTTAGCTGTAATTTTCCTCTTACTCATTTACTGTACCCACATATATTATATACCGTTTTTCTCACCATTAAATGGACTTTCAAAATCTACCATTATTTTCATCATATCTTATAATTTGCTATATTAAAAAATACAAAATATGATGATAAAATGGAAGAAAACACACTTTTTCTAACTTTGACCCCCAAAATATGTTACACATCTACAACCACCAAAAAACACCCATGCTAAATAGTTTCTAAATTTTGTCCTGAGTTTAGAAATACCCAATGTTTACATGTTCTTTGCTTTTTTTGCAAGTTATAGGGCAATAAATACAAGTAGCACTTTGCTATTTCCAAACCACTTTTTTTTCAAAAATAGCGCTAGTTACATTGGAACACTGATATCTTTCAGGAATCCCTGAATATCCCTTGACATGTATATATTTTTTTTAGAAGACATCCGAAAGTATTGATCTAGACCAATTTTGGCATATTTCATGCCACCATTTCACCGCCAAATGTGATCAAATAATTTTTTTTTTCACTTTTTCAAAAACAATTTCACAAACTTTAGGTTTCTCACTGAAATTATTTACAAACAACTTATGCAATTATGGCATAAATGGTTGTAAATGCTTCTCTGGGATCCCCTTTCTTTAGAAATAGCAGACATGTATGGCTTTGGCGTTGCTTTTTGGTAATTAGAAGGCTGCTAAATGCCACTGCGCACCACATGTGTATTATACCCAGCAGTGAATGGGTTAATTAAGGAGTATGTAGGGAGCTTCTATGGTTAATTTTAGCTGTAGTGTAGTAGACAACCCCAAGTATTGATCTAGGCCCATTTTGGTATATTTCATGCCACCATTTCACCGCCAAATGCGATCAAATTTAAAAAAAAACGTTAAATTTTTCACAATTTTAAGTTTCTCACTGAAATTATTTACAAACAGCTTGCGCAATTATGGCACAAATGTTTGTAAATGCTTCTCTGGGATCCCCTTTGTTCAGAAATAGCAGACATACATGGCTTTGGCGTTGCTTTTTGGTAATTAGAAGGCCGCTAAATGCTGCTGCGCACCACGCGTGTATTATGCCGAGCAGTGAAGGGGTTAATTAGGTAGTTTGTAGGGAGCTTGCAGGGTTAATTTTAGCTTTAGTGTAGAGATCAGCCTCCCACCTGACACATCACACCCCCTGATCCCTCCCAAACAGCTCCCTTCCCTCCCCCAGTACTAAAATAAAAGGCATCTTTGAATATTTTTTTTTAAAAAGGAGCATATTTACATATGCTGCTATGTAGGATCCCCCTTAGCCCCCAACCTCCCTGATCCCCCCCAAAACAGCTCTCTAACCCCCCCCCCCTGCCTTATTGGGGGCCATCTTGGTTACTGGCAGCTGTCTGCCAGTACCCAGTTTGCAAAAAAACAAGGGTTTTATTATTTTTATTTTATTTTTTTCTGTAGTGTAGCTTCCCCCCCACAGACTAACACCCCACCAGCCATACCGATCTTGCTAAATTGAAAATAATATCCCCCTTTCTCCCCACTTCTAAATAAAATATTTCTGTAGTGTAGCGGTTCCCACCCACTCCCTCCCCGTGCACGCGCCTGCCCCCGCCTCCCCGTGCACGTGCGCACGTCTGTGCGTGCCCCCGGACACCCACGCCCACGATCCTGCCCCCCTCCGCATCATCCAGGGCCATCGATGGCCACCACCCGCCTCCCACACCGGCTCCCACCCACCAACGAACTTAGCCGTTAATGTCCGGTGCAGAGATGGCCACAGAGTGGCTCTCTCTGCATCGGATGGCTAAAAATGGTTATTGCAGGATGCCTCGATATCGAGGCATCACTGCAATAACCGGAAAGCAGCTGGAAGCGAGCAGGATCGCTTCCAGCTGCTTTCCACACCGAGGACGTGCAGGGTACGTCCTCAGGCGTTAACTGCCTTTTTTTTTTAGGACGTACCCTGCACGTCCTCAGTCGTTAAGGGGTTAAGCAACTATCTGAATCGTGAAACAAAAAAAATTGGGTTTCATATCCCTTTAAGTAGCGAAGGGGTAGTTTCCGTTGGATTTTTGTGGCGGGGTTAGTAGGTTTGGGTGTATAGGGTATATGCAGTATAGGGGTTAAGTAGTGTAGGGTGTGTTTGCAGTGGGCTACTGGTGGTTTAGGGGTGAATAGGTTAAGAAGTTTTTTGCGGTGGGCTATTGGTGGTGTAGGGGTTTGTTAGTGCAGGGTTAGTTTGCGAAGGTGGGTTATGTCGGCTTATGGGTACATAGCTATATTTATTAGGTTGTGTGCAATTTATTTAAAAGGGATCCTTTACTTTACATCACCAATGTTGGTACGAATGCTGCTTGAAATATGTAGCCAGCATCGCCACCTACTGCGAAGTATAGTAAAACGTATAGTAAGCACTTTTTAATATTTTGCCGGCATTTTCGGATCCCTTTTGAATATGTCACCGCTTTGCAGGACTTTCTATCATTGGGACCAATAGGGGGGATACGGGGAGTAAAGGGAGAAAAGGGGAGACGTGATTAGAAGAGAAAGGGACAAATGTCAAAATAAAGAAATGAGAAGTGAAGAATAAAATGAATCAGATGGAAAGTCAGAGGATGCAGAAGTGAAATGTAGGGAGGGGATATCTCTTTGAAATGTGCCAAATAAATACAATTTTAAAGTTTTGAAAAAAAAAATAGAAAATGAACTATAAGCATAAAACAAGGCAAACAAGATAGAAAACTGAAATTCACTTAAAACTATATGTAGCACAATAATAAATAATTATGTACAAAAACCGATTGCAAGAAATCAGTAAACAGACTATATTTTCACAGGTGAACTGACAAAAAGAACATTTCACTAATCTTTGCTTGTTGTGTGTAAAATCGAACATCTATACTGGGAATAAAGTTCACAGAAAACACCTAGGGGTCAATTTATCAAGCTCCGTATGGAGCTTGATTCCCCCCTGAAGGCTCGCCGGAAACTGAATTTATGAACCAGTGGTCTAAAGACCGCTGCTCCATAACCTGTCCTCCTGCTCTGAGGCGGCAAACAGAAATTAACCCGATCGGATATGATCAGGTTGATTGACAACCCCTGCTAGCGGACGCAAATCTGCAGGGGGTTGTATATGCTGTCGGCATTTATCGATGTGCAGTGGACATGATACGCTACATCGTATCATGTCCGCTCGCACATTAGTAAATTTACCCCCTACTCTTTATCTACTCCATACACCCTCTCAGGATAACTCTCTATTTAGTGAGACATGGAATACCTCGAGATTTGATTACGTTTTTATAAACCCTTATGTTGAGGCTACATTTTGTCTCAATTCAGCCTGTACATTATTAGATGTCTGAGCTGTGTAGGAAGACCTCAAATATGCCCCCCCCACCACCGTTTAAAGTGCCGACAATTGGCGATGGCTAGCTGATGTAGCGCTCCCAACACATCGCCGGAACTTTGCGGGTCTACCCCCTTTTTTAGAACAGACCGACTGACTGCGAAGCCGATGAGGCCAGAAAGGCAGTTTCTTGTCAGTCTATCGATGCTTTGAATATCGGGGCCCTAGTCTTGTTCATGGTTTTTAGTTTATCACTAATACTGTTATTTATGAAATAGATGTGTATTCTTGTGCATGGGATTTGAGCATATAACACTCAATAATCATATATCAGTAGCAGCATTAAAGCTATTACAGTTTTATTTTTTATAAACTTTATAGTTATAAAGTCTTTATGCAGAATCACATGATATATATTTGGTCACTACATGTTGAGGAGCAAAAACCTAAAGCCTGTAAAGGACTTATTCAGCTTAGTCAACAGAGTCTGGGAAAGGGCCACTGAGGAAAGGGGTGAATGGCTTTATTCCCATTTGGTTTTCCCCATGTTTTGAGAATAGCATAAAACCTGATGAAGTCTAGTTTGAGCACCTATTGGTGCTTTGGATGTGACACTATGTTATAATAAAGCACCTGATTTTGTTAAAGGGACACTAAAATCAAAATGAAACTTTCATCATTGAGATAGAGCATGCAGTTTTAAAAGACTTTACATTTTACTTCTGTTTTCAAATTCTGCACAGTCTTTCCCTATGCGCGCTTTGGGCTAGATTACTAGTGGTGCGCTAACAGTTGTGTTCAAGTGATAAGGGGATTATAGCGGGTTTTGTGCACGTCGGAGGTAGCGCGTGTATTACAAGTTGAAAGTAAACACGCTTACTCAAGCACAATTGAATTTAACTCAAGTCGGGATGACGCAATTTCACAACTCGGGTTGACTGTTACGTTCAACTAAAAAGTTGCACAAAATACAGAAGGTGTTAGAAGAACATTAAAGAACATTTTGAAATGTGTTAGATTAAATCTACTGCTCATTTAAAATTCAGAGTAAATGCTATTGTGTTGTCCTTTTTTCTGTGCTGCTCGTTCTCATCTCAACTTTATTATTCTATCCATTTCCTCATTCACTCTTCAATCTTCTTCCATCAATTCCCTCTTTTTTTGCTTTCCTTTCCCTCATTTTCTATAGCTTTTATTTTCTCTCCTTCCTTGTCTCTTCCCCTTTCCATCCTCTTCTATCTTTGTCTCTTTCTCAGTTATGTTCCCTCTTCCCCTGCCCAATTTTCACAAACCTTTAACACCTTCCTTTTTTTTTTTTCCTTTTTTTCATTGGAGTGTTTTGTGGGAGGGGCTTTGGCTGGAGGGTGTGGATTCATGGGTGCACCCTGGAAAGCCTTGTGTGTGACATGGGAGTAGTTCAGTGAAACAATAATGGAACTGGGGCAAAGTAGGGCAGTCCCTGGTTTTACTTTGGAAACCAGGACATTTGCCCCTAAGGGACAATAGGACAGATACCACAAACAGTATATAGGACAGATGGGAGCTGAATTTTACAATCCTAACCCGTCAACGTCAACATATCTGTTTTCAATTGGCCTCAGAAGATAAGATAAGATACTCCCAAAAATGCAAGTATTGCTAACAAAATGACAGTGGTATGCCTTGTTTATTTGCCTATTAAAAAAATTACATCAAGCAAGATATTCATGTATACGGAAACTTTCCATATTCAGCTGATATGTTATTTTATTGCAATCCTACACAAATGTTTGTAATTACAAGGCATTTTCTGTCCCTTTTGTTTCACTTGCATGAAATTAAAGAGTGTCCCTTACATTATTTTCTTGCCTGTTTTCTTTAAAAAAAAATGCATTGATAGTATTTGTAACATGTAAAACAAGTATGTGCAATAACAATTGCAAACACCTGTGTGAGGAGCAAATAAATACCACTACATGGTAAAAAAAAGTTAAAATGGGTCTTCAAAATGTAAAAGGTGCAACAATTTGTGCTCAAATGGTGTTTTATGATGAATTGGAATCTAAGTGGCAAACTGTCCCCATGCAAGGTACTAGAGATGTTTCTTTGTCCCAAAGGCATCTAAAAACCTTGTAATAAATGTGTTATCATTGTGATTTCAAACAGTTTAGAATAGCTTGGAATCTGAAAAACCCACATCAAGCTATGTGATATTATTTGTATGTGAATTCTGTTGGATAAGAATAGAGCTCAATGCCAGGTTCTCACTGTTTAAAGGGACACTGAACCCAAATGTTTTCTTTCGTGATTCAGATAGAGCATGCAATTTTAAGCAACTTTCTAATTTACTACTATTATCAATGTTTCTTCGTTTTCTTGCTATCTTTATATGAAAAAGAAGGCATCTAAGAATCATATTATTTCTCTACAAAAAAAGAGTGTGTGGTTCATTCTCTTTTGCCTTTTACTCTTAGTTACATCAATTATAAGTGATTTTGTTCGGCAATGCCTTTGAGAAAAACATATATTCTTTACCCCTTGCTTATTATTATAAAAACTCTTATCTCAAGAAATGTAATAAACGACAACTACAGGATTCACTTTCATTCTGTAGTGATCTGTCTGAAAAGCACTTAACTAAAAACTAATTTTTGTGGCACTATACTGAGCCAAACCAGAGCATAACCAGATGCAAAATAATGTATTTATAAATTAATGAAGTCAGAAGCCCTGTGGCAATAAGCTAAATGGCAAATTATACAGCCCATGAGTTTAGGAATAATTATTACATTTGAACAAGGGTGACTAAGTTTATCTCATTAGAATATTGTTTTTACTTGATGGTCAGAAGAGCAAATATTGAAACCAAAACACTTATAACACACTCACACACATACATACACACACATACACAAACACGCGCACACACACATACACAAGCACATAGACCCACACAAACACACACGCACATACACACGCAAATACACAAACACACATACACACATGCACACACATACACACACAAGCACATACATGCACACAAACACGCACATGCATATGCACTCACACAAAACTATACACACACACATAAAAAAACACTTAAGCACACACAAACACACGCATATACACAAACACACAAACTTAAAGGGACAGTCTAGTCAAAATTAAACTTTCATGATTCGGATAGGTCATGCAATTTTAAACAACTTTCCAATTTACTTTTATCATCAAATTTGCTTTGTTCTCTTGGCATTCTTAGTTGAAAGCTAAACCTAGGAAGGCTCATATCCTAATTTCTAAGCCCTTGAAGGCTGCCTCTTATCTGAATGCATTTGAGAGTTTCTCGCAGCTAGAGGGTGTTAGTTCATGTGTGCCACATAGATAACATTTTGCTCACGCCTGTGGAGTTACTTATGAGACGGCACTCATTGGCTAAAATCTAAGTCTGTCAAAAGAACTGAAATAAGGGGCAATCTGCAGAGGCTTAGATACAAGGTAATCACTGAGGTAAAAAATATATTAATATAACCATGTTGGTATGCAAAACTGGGAAATGGGTAATAAAGGGATTATCTATCGTTTTAAGCAATACAAATTCTGGAGTAGACTGTCCCTTTAAATAAATCCCTGGTTTAGGCACATATAGAGGTTTATTTCAAACTAGTCAATTGTGTTTTTTTGCTCCAGATAAGCCTTTTTTGACATTGGAATGATCACATGGCAAGAGACAATGCTATTCTTGTATTTTAAAAATATTGGGTCAGATATTTTGGAAAAGTCAACCCTATGATGCATCAACAGCATTGACTTTACCAATCACAATCCACCAAACCCCATGTTATTAGCTATATATCAATAGCAAAATGAACACACTGAATTTAATAGCCAAAGGCACTTGATATTTTTTTTTTTTTTGCATCAGGTACTGCCCTTGAGGTGGTACATGGGCTTTACCCCTTGAGGAACTAGGTGGCCCTTTAGTCCATATTTCTCTTTTTTTGTCAACACACATAATATAAACATTAATGACATAGACAACCAATCTGCACATGATCAGACCTGAAAACAAGATGGAGCTGCCAATGCCAAGAACAGTGACGGTCTTTTTTTTATTTATTCCAATATACGAAGGTTACATAGATTAATTTGACAACTGTATATACTATAAGAAAAAAATAAACAAAAATTAAGACATGATTTACAAAAGCCAAAATATCAAGCACAAAAAGAGAATACAAAAAGAACTTCTTACATTGGTGTCACATATGCCTTTTTAGACAGCTATTACATTTATATTTATTTATATATAACTTAAATGGATAAACCTTGATATTTCTACAGAGAAAGAGATTTTCAGAATCTCTCTCTTTCTAAAGTTTTTGGTACTTAAAAAACAATACAATTTTTATCATTATCAATTTAATTATTCTTTTAAACTTATTAAACCAATCATCAAACCCTAAATTCATACATTAACCCCTTAAGGACCGGGCATTTCAGACTAAAACTTCCCCAAAAGACCAGAGCATTTTTAGCATTTTTGCCATCACTACATTTAAACAGAAACAGAGCCTTGTTTTTTTATTTACCTATCAAAACTATATATATATATTTTTTAGTAGACAATCCAAAGTATTTATCTAGGCCCATTTTAGTATATTTCATGCCACCATTTCACTACCAAATGTGATCAAATAAAAAAATTTGTTAACAAACTTTAGGATTCTCACTGAAGTTATTTACATACCGCTTGTGCAATCATGGCACAAATGGTTGTAAAAGCTTCTCTGGGATCCCCTTTGTTCAGAAATAGCAGATATATTTGACTTTGCCATTTGGTAATTAGAAGGCCACCAATTGCAACTGCGCACCACCCTTATTATTTCCAGCAGTGAAGGGGTTAATCAGGTAGCTTGTAAGGCTAATTAAAGATTGACACTACCAGACAAAACAGTGTAATAAATGTGTCTTCATTCGTTCTTACTAAAACAGAAACCAAGGTTTTAGAATATGGTTTAGGTTTTTGTCCCAATAGAAAATGTAATCTTTTTCAAACCATCATTGATCTCAATCTCTTTGTCAGAAAAATAACTCTAAATAAACATTTTAGTACATCCACTAGATCAAATGGGTCATCATCCCCCTCACCTACTCTAAACAACATTGACACTTCACACACACAACCCCTGACCTTTCAAGAGGCCTGTAGCATTGTATTACTTGAGATTTTAGAGGCTGAGTCTACATTTGAAGTAGAATCTTCAACTATGAAATTTCCTAAAATAAGTTTAATCTCAAATTTTTACCCCATTCATAATCGGGGTAAATCTTTGGAAGTTTTCCACAAAAACGTTGTGGAGGACCTACACAAACTGAATCAGACCACCTCTTTTACTACGCACAACCTTTCAGTGGCAGAAAAAGAAGGAATTGCTTGATTGCGTAATAATTACTCCATTGTCATTTGACAATCCGACAAGGGAGGAAGTGTTGTTGTGATGAATCCTACTGATTGTGTGGGTGAGGCATTGCACCAACTAAATAATCAGAGCACCTACTCCATTCTAAATAGGAACCCCACTTCAGAATTTCAACATGAGCTCGGGCAGATTATGGAAGATGGGGTTCACTTGGGCATTTTGGATCAACAAACTGCAAACTCTCTTTATGTTGATCACCCCGTCATTCCCGTCTTCCATCATCTGCCCAAAGTTCACAAAAGCCTTACCAGTATAGAGGGTCATCCTATTGTGTCGGGGATAGGCTCTCTATTAGAGCCATTATGTGACTGGCTAGATAGGGTTCTTCAACCTTTTGTTTTATCCTTACCTAGCTATATCAGAGACACACTGCATGTGTTGTGTATGCTGCACGACATAGATTGGCTGCTTAAGTACAGTTGGCTCACCATGGATGTGGTTTCCTTGTACTCCAGCATACCACACGACATGGGGCAAGAAGCCATTAAATATTTTCTTTCTTCAAGTGCTGATCTGACTAAAGATACTATATCATACCCTTTACGTATCACCCAGTTCTTATTGGAACATAACTACTTCTGCTTTGAGGGGGTGTTCTACTTCCAAAACAAGGTACAGCCATGGGGGCAAAATTCACCCCATCATATGCAAATTTGTTTATGGGCTGGCTCGAACTTACCTTTCTCTATAGTGTGGATAACCCCTTCAGAGCAGGAGTAGTGTTTTATCATTGATTTATAGACAATCTAATCTTTATTTGGTCATCCACTGAAACACGAGCTACATTATTTGTCCAATATCTAAATGATGGCCACAATGGATTACATTTTACTCATGAATGGCAAAAAAAATGTGTCAATTTTGTAGACATTACTCTGATTGGTGATACCTTGGAACACAAAATCCACTCAAAATTGTATAGAAAACCCATCTCAGGGAACACAATCTTACACAATAAAAGTGGACACCCCTCTCATGTCTTCAAGGGAATAGCAAAAAGCCAATTCCTGAGGGCAAGGAGAATATGCAGCCAAGATAAGGATTTTATTGAGGAGAGTAATGACATCAAACAGAGACTTAAAACAAGAGGTTATTCCCCTAGGATGCTTGATCATCTAGTTAAAAAAAACGCTCACAGATGGTAGACAACCTTTACGTGCACAGAACAAGAGAAAAGGAAACTAGATTGTAGGCCTTTGTTTTTTATAACACAATATTCGTCAGATTTTTCATCAGTTTGTAATATTGTCAAAAAGTATTTTCCTATTCTCCTAGGAGATATCCATCTTAAATCAACAGTGGAGAAAGGCTTTAAATGTGTCTACTCAAAGAACCTCACTTTGAGTAACATCCTTGCCCCCAGCCAATTACCAGCTATAAATAAACATGCAGGATCATGGTTGCTAGTAATGACACCTATAGATGTGGGAATCATAGGTGTAAGGCGTGCGATTACATTATCGAGGGTAAGGAGTTTTACTCATGTGATACTTCACAAATTTTTTAAACGAGAGGGTGAATTAATTGTTCCCCCGCTTATGTTGTGTACCTCGTAGAGTGTGTTGAACATTTAAAACATTATGCGGATATGACTAGCAGAGATATCCAGACTCGCATCCGTGAGCATCTCAGCTATATCAAAAATGAGAAACCAACAAAGACACAAGATCCTTCAAGTGGCGAGCAATTGAAACAGTAAGATTGCACCTAAGGGAGGCAACAGAGATCAACTGCTAGCAAGGCAGGAGATATATTGGATTATGAAACTCCATACTCAAATTCCATATGGTTTTAATTTGGAATTTGACATCATCAATCAATGGAAATAAATAAATATCCAAATTATTAACAATTTCAGTGATCTATTTTCACTTTTCACTTTCCTGTGTACTCCTGCCTTGCTACAATACTCTAACATATCCATTAAACTTTTACATCCTAGCCATTTAACTTCTTCTATTTCGAGTATATGATCCAAATGTGGTGTCTATTAAGATGAAATAATAACAAAACAACTTGGATTTTGAAAATTAGACTATATATATTATTCTTAGGAGCAACTTTTAGTCACAATTAATCTATAGATGGGAGATTGTTAGTGAATTTTGTACTAAGAAGATTTTTTTCTGACACATTATACTTGTGATATTATGCGACAATACTTGCAACAATTTCTTATGCATTAATATGTATTTAGCACATGAGCTGATTGTCTTGTGTTTTCTTGCATATACAGTATGTACCCTAAAGCCAAGCAGTTTATATAATCATTTATACAATCATGTATTTTATTCATTGTACATATTTTGTATTTTGCTTTTTACCATTTATGTTGTTTTGCTTCCACTTTGTAACCCCACATTTTAGTTATCACTTATGTGATTTTATACTCATGTATCGGATTTGCCTTAGTCTATTTATTGACCGTCTTACCATTTCTATACTTTGTATATATTTAATCATCTACGCTCACAAAGCTAAACTTGTGTGGATCCAATTATTAACAGGTTAATAGGGGTGTGTTCCACACCAACCAATGACCTGTCTAGACTTAGCCTTTTAAAACGGCACTCACCTGTGCCTTCTTAGGTTTATGAGTACAGCCAAAGCCGAAATGCGTAAAACCTTTTACTTTTCTATGTGCCACATGTCGTATTTTTAATTAGTTACTAATAAAGCCGTTTTTTTACCTTTTTGGATTTTTTGGATGTAACTTTCCTTTTCATTACTTCATTCAGAGGACGTCAAGGAGTCCTCTCCTTTATCCCTTATCCTACAGTGTTTGTAGCTCCCCCCGGCAGTCCCTGTCTCTATTACAGCTATATCAGAGGCCCAGTTCCAGCACTTTGCTGTAAGCAACCCAAAAAAAGATCTTCTAGGATTGGCTGTCAACTCTCCCACGTGATTGCCCTTCCTCCATTGGATTGGAGAGCTGACCATCAACGACACTTGCAAAGAGGAAACCCGGAAACCCGAAAGAGGACAAAAGATACCGCAGAGCCCTGGCTGTCGCTGGAGCGATTCGAATACAGGCTGCGGATTAAGCCCTCAAGATCCTACAAGGTGACGGTAGCAGTGAGCAGCAGGAGTGCATAATTTCACACCTACTCCGCATATGTGGATTCTCATGCTGAACGAGTTAAATGCCGCTGTGGGTGAGTGCTCAGTTGAGCGTTGACAAGCTGTATTATCCTTAATTATGTCTAGAGTTTGCTTTGTGTAACAAGTTTCCCAACTAAGCCGTGGACTGCTTTGCCATACGTACGTGTTATTTCAAGTTTACGGACCAGAACTTTTCTTTGCTTAATCCATAACTAAAGGGACAGTCTACCATATACTTTTTATTGTTTTAAAAGATAGATAATCGCTTTATTACCCATTCCCCAGTTTTGCATAACCAACACAGTTATATTAATATACTTTTTACCTCTGTGATTACCTTGTATCTAGGAACCTTCTTCCAGCCCCCTGATCACATGACTGTGACTGTTTATTATCTATTGTCTTAAATTTAGCATTGTTTTATGCTAGATCTTAAATAACCCCCTGTGCCTGAATACAGTGTTATCTATATGTCCCACGTGTACTTTCTGTCTCTTTGTGTTGAAAAGAGATTTAATAAGCATGTGATAAGAGGCAGCCCTCAAAGGCTTAGAAATTAGCATATGAGCCTACCTAGGTTTAGTTTAGACTAAGAATACGAAGAGAAAAAAGCAAATTTGATGATCAAAGTAAATTGGAAAGTTGATTAAAATTAAAAGTTCTATCTGAATAATGAAAGTTTAATTTATACTAGACTGTCCCTTTAAAGGGACAGTCTACACCAGAATTGTTATTGTTTGAAAAGATAGATAATCCCTTTATTACCCTAGTTTTGCATAACCAACGCAGTTATATAAATACACTTTTTACCTCTGTGATTATCTTGTATCTAAGCCTTGGCAAACTGCCCCCTTATTTCAGTTCTTTTGACAGATCCATTTTAGCCAATCAGAGCTGGCTCACTGGAACTCCACGTGCGTGAGCACAGTGTTATCTATATGAAACACATGAACTAACACCCTCTAGTGGTAAAAACTGTCAAAATGCCCTGAGAGAAGAGGCGGCCTTCAAGCGCTTAAAAATTAGCATACAAACCTACTAGGTTTAGCTTTTAACTAAGAATACCAAGAGAACAAAGCAAAATTGGTGATAAAAGTAAATTGAATTATTGTTTAAAATTACATTCTCTATCTAAATCATGAAAGTTTATTTTGGACTTGACTGTCCCTTTAAAGATTACCCTACCACCTGACACTTCCCACCCCCTAAACCCTACCTGATCCCTCTCAAACAGCTCTCTTCCGTGGCCCCATCCCCCACCTGTTCACCCCCATCTTAAGTACTGGCAGACAGTCTGCCAGTATGCAGTTTTAGACATTTTTTTAAAATAATTATTATTTTCTTTAGTGTATGATTACCCCCTTACCTTCTCACCTCCCTGATCCCTCCCAAAAAACTCTCTAACCCTCCCCCTCTAACTAGTTTCAGCCATCTTAGGTACTGACAGCTGGCTGCCGATACCCAGTTTTCTATGATTTATTTATTATTTGAATAATATTTTTTAAAAACTATTTTTTCTGCAATGTAGCAGTCCTACCCATTCCAGCCCCTCCCTCCCCTCTCCCCCCTCCAGCGATTGGCTGCCCACCTGCCTCCCTCCTAACCCTCCCACACCAGAAATGATTGGCACCACCGTTACCTGATGCAGAGAGGGAATTTGTTTTCCTTTTTGGAGCCAGCATTTGAGCATACCCCCAACTGATGCTGACATGACCAGCTATCGGCCAGGAATACTGGGGGTACTGCCACAAGCATATATTTTTTTGCATGCTTCAGTGTGTGTTTCATAGATATAATGAATTAGTGTTTTGGTTTCCAGTTTAAATGGAATAATTAAAAGTTTATGTTTTAACTTCTTCACTCCAGGAGCTGTTATAGTGCACATGAAAACTCTTTATTCTGTCACACCCTTAGGAGTGCAGCACTATTTGTATGCTGTACTTGTTCTGACAGGAGTAGCGCCAGGCAATTTTACCTGTTAGTTCCCTATTATTTACATAGTTCCACAAAACATAATACTTAATATGCTGCAGGTTGTCGCCATTTTCACTGTGAGAACCTGCACCTTTCATGACCAACAGTCGACACATCAAGCCTATTTGAATGTAAACCTCCACACATTGTTAGTGAAAATAAACCTTGATAAATGACTTGAATGGAAGAATTTAGAAGTCCTATTATTCTTACCAATGTTTTTAGGGAGACATTTTTCTGTTGAAGGAGGATATACTTGTCTTAAAACAAACAGGATGCTGTCACAATATAGGATGGTCCAGAAACCCATGCATCCAAGGCAAACCCGTAGACAAGAATTGCCATAGCTGACCAAGCCATTTGAACTATAGCTATTTTTTATGGTAAAAATTATTATTATTATCAACTATTTGTAGAGCGCCAACAGATTCCACAGCGCTATAAACATTGGAGGAGTACAACAAAACATTTATCTTGGCCCTGCCATGAGTCGCACTGTTGTAGTCAGCTCTTAAGAAGGTGATCTACAAACAGCTGGACTCTTAGGCTTACATGCTAAGGGGGCTCAAGGGGATAGCAATGGAGGAGATGAACTGGTTAGTGTAGGTTGTATGCATCCCTGAACAGTAGAGTCTTTAGGGAGCACTTGAAGCTTTCAAAGTTAGGGGAGAGTCTTGTGAAGCGAGGCAGAGAGTTCCACAAGATGGGAGCCAGTCTGGAGAAGTCCTGTAAACAGGAGTGTGAGGAGGTAACAAGAGAGGAGGAGAGTAGGAGGTCATGAGCTGAGCGAAGGGGACGGGAGGGAGAGTATCTGGAGACAAGGTCTGAGATATAGCGGGGAGCAGTGCAGTTGAGGGCTTTGTATGTCAGAGTGAGAATTTTGTGTTTAATCCTAGAGGCAAAAGGAAGCCAGTGAAAGGATTGGCAGAGAGGTGGAGCAGATGAAGATCGACATGTAAGGAAGATGAGCCTGGCAGAGGCATTCATTATGGAATATAAAGGAGCTAGGCGGCAGCTGGAAAGACAAGAGAGGACAGAGTTGCAGTAATCGAGGCGGGAAAGGATGAGAGAGTGGATTAAAATCTTAGTTGTGTCTTGTGTAAGGAAATGTCTAATTTTAGAGATCAAGGAGGGTAAGCAGAGAGAAGTGGCCTTTAGAGTTTGCTGTAAGTAGATCGTTGGTAATCTAAGCAATTGCTGTCTCAGTGGAATGGTGAGGATGAAATTCAGATTGCAGTGGGTCAAGGAGGGAGTTTAGTGTAAGGAAATGGGATATAAGTACATATACTAGCTTTTCAAGAAGCTTTGAGCCAAGAGGGAGTAGGGAAATAGGGCGGTAGTTGGATGGGGAGGTTGGGTCAAGAGAATGTTTTTTGAGGATAGGTGTGACCAGTGTGTGTTTAAGAGATGAGGGAAATATACCAGTGCTGAGGGAGAGGTTGAAGATGTGTGTGAGCATAGGGGTAAGGGCAGAAGAGAGGGCGGGGAGTAGCTGTGACGGGATGGGGTCGAGGGGACAGGTAGTGAGGTGAGAGGATAGTGCAAGGGCAGAAAATGAATCCTCTGTAACAGGGGCAAAAGTCCTGAAGTTACCGCATCAGATTTTGCTTGTGCGCAAACAAGAACTCATAATCTTGTTTACACGAATATGCTCATCAATATAATCCCTTATAATTCCTTCAAATATCTTTCCCACTATTGATGTCAGACTAACTGGTCTATAGCTTCCTGGATCATCCCTGCTTCCCTTTCTGAAGAGTGGCACCACATCAGCTTTACGCCAATCCTGGGGTACCATGCCTGAGGATAATGAGTCTTGAAAAATTAAGAGTAGGGGTTTGTCTATAACAGTGCTAAATTCCCTTAACACCCCAAAATAGACATAGCAGGGTCAGCTCCAGAACAAATGAAATGGGGGGGCAATTTTTTTTATGAGGGGGCATTTACAAAGCATGTATGAAAGTTAAAATAAGAGCAGACCTTCATATCCCCCACTATTAACATTTGGAGAATATGTGCTAAACAGGACTGGAATGGGAATAAAAAGCAACCCTGGAAAAATGTAGACCAGCCCACCAGCTGTATAATCCGTCAAAGACATATATATATTGTGTGCAAGCCTGGCTCATGATGGCTGCATAGTTAGTGGTATATTTAGGTGTTGGGTTGCCCTAGGCACTCAAAATTCTGCTGCTCCCCCTCCTAGTTCACTAGGGCTTGCAAAAACACGTGCTTACAATCAGATGGGTTGAATTAAGGCTACACGCACATGCAGGGTGAGAAAATAACTAATGCATATGCAGGGACACACACACACATATATATATATAATATTATAGAGAGGTTCCCTCTGCCTCCCACACACACAGCCCCCTCCCCAGTACCTTAAATACAGTAAATATAAATATAATTCCTTATATATATATATATATATATATATATATATATATATATATATATATATATAATACTATATATATATATATATATATAGTATATATATATATATATATATATATATATATATATATATATATATATATATAATATTATAGAGCAGTGATTTTTAACCTTTTTTTTGCCGTGGCACACTTTTTTACATTAAAAAATCCTGTGGCACACCACCATCCCAAAATTTAAAAAAAATCACACATTGTAGCCTAATACAGCATATATATATACACATACACACAAACACACACATACTGTATGTATTGTGCTGTTATGCCATGCCTCCTACAAACTACCCTTGCACTGGGAGTAAAAAACAAGCAAAGTTTAAAAAATATGTCACACTGTTGTCAGTCTGCCGTGGCACACCTGAGGATCTCTCACGGCACACTAGTGTGCCACGGCACACTGGTTGAAAAACACTGTTATAGAGGTTCTTTTTGACATACACACTCTATCACACACCTTATATGCAGATATATAACATTATAGAGAGGTTACCTCTACCGCACACATACACACAGCCTCCCCATTACCTTATATACACAACCCCCTCCAGTCAGTACCTTATCATATTGCAGAGCCAGAAAAGTTCCCTCAGTCTCACACTTACAGAGTCTGTTGCAGCTAGATCCCATCCAGCTGAAGGACCTATGATGAGGGATGTGACTTTATTGGTACTTTAGCTGGAAGGGACCAAGCCAGATAATACATTTTCTGTAAATGTTGTTATGTTAGCTTGCTGCTGTGTATGATACACAGGAGGCAGCATGACAGCTAGGTCTGATGTGTGCACTCAGAGGTGAGGAGCAGAGCAATGCTTCACCTGCTGCCCCCCCACAAATCTACCTTGTGTGCCTAGTGCAGCTGCATAATATGCCTTACGTTTAGACTGAGACTGAGCACAAAAAAAAACTGGTGAATTAGATGTTTTGCTCACCGTGACCAATAGACTGCGTAACCACCGGCAGCTCTAGCCTAGCCTTGCTGCTTCTTTCTAGTGATGTGAAGTTCGGTTCTTCTGGGTGAATCGGTTCATTTCGGACAGTTCGATTAACTGAACCGGTTCATGAACCGATTCACCAGTTCACCTACTGAACATGAGATAGAGGCTCTACCTCATGTTCAGTAGGTGAACTGAAGAGCCGCAGATTCGTTCCTGAATCATGAGTCACTGACTGTGTGAGTTGTTCATGACTCATGATTCAGTGTCTAACAGTTCAGCTCCTCCTGAGTCCTCACAGCCAGGCAGCGTTGTCTCCTTCACAGATACATACAACACAGTACATAGAACAGAGCATGCTGTATACTCTGTACTATCTACTGTGTTGTATGTATTTTCCTAAGATATGCATATCTACTAGTACTCTGTATAGCTTATAAATAAATATAAGGGTGAGACCTGCTGCTTCTCTAAGGGTTAATTTAAGGTGCAGTTTGGGGTATATTTGAATCAGTGTACTGTTAACTGACTCCTTTGCAATGAATCGTTCAGTTAACAGTACACTGATTCAAAGATACCCCTAACTGCACCTAAATTAACCCTTACAAAAGCAGCAGGTCTCAACCTTATATTTATTTATAAGCCATACAGAGTTTTGGTTTATAAATATAAGGTTGAGACCTGCTACTTTTGTAAGGGTTAATTTAGGTGCAGTTAGGGGTATCTTTGAATCAGTGTACTGTTAACTGAATGATTCATTGCAAAGTTTTTTTATGTCATTACTAAGCACAATACAGAATAATGATTTAAGATCGCTTCTTTATAATTATGAACTGTATCTCAAAAGACATTTTTAAATAATAAAACAGTTTTTTGTGCTTGTTGTCACAAAGTTTACAGAACATGTTTATAAATAAAAATATTACAATAAAATATATTAATAATAACAACAATAAATAACTGCTGCAGCAGCTGGGGCTGGAAAGCTACAATTTAAAGGGGTGATTACTGGACACAATTGGGTTTTAGGGTGCTTATATAACTCATCAATCTGACATTTGTATTTAATACAAAGTAATATAATTTAATTCCAAAAATAATATTGGGGAAGGAGTATCCCAGTAATCCTCTTTGAGAAAAATGGGGCATTTGCATTCTACTGACTCAAGAGAAAATAGGGCTGGTCTTGATATTTTTCCAGGGCTGCTTTTTATTCCCAGTCCAGCTCTGGCTATGGATGTTCCTCAGAGTACAGTATGTTTTGAGCACAATTGTGCAAGATGAGAACTAGCAGTATAACAGGCAATCTAGCAATTAGAGTAATTTTTCAAAAGCAAGTTCTTATTAAGGAACAGAAGCATCTCTGCATGTTCAGCTATAAGTCTGTTTCTGCTATCAGTAAGGGCATTTGACGCTAAGCTGAGCAGTCTTTCACTTTTCACACTACTGCATGGGTCAGAAATATATTTTTGGGTCATTAAATCTCAGTTTGTTAACTGCCCAGTACTTCAGGGGTTTGTCTGAATGAGGTACAGTGATCTCACCCAGGCAGGCTTCCAGCTGTAAAGTAGCAGCTTTTGGAGCACTGCTATAACAGCAATTTATAACAGCAATTTGTATTGGCAGAACAGAAGTGAACAAGTTTTAGTTAAGTTTCCACTCCAGCTTAAAATGAAATGAGAACATGCAGTTTGAAAAAACGCCACAAGATAGCATATGGGTAGGAATTGGAGGTATCGGTTTAAGTATCGGTGCATTTGCACGAGTACAAGTACTCATGCAAATACTTGGTATCGGCACTGATACCGATACTAGTATCGGTATCGGTGCAACCCTAATATATATATATATATATTTATATGGTATTTTGGTACAATAAAAAATCTCTAGCTATATATATATATATATACAGGTAGCCCTCAGTTTATGCCGGGGTTAGGTTCCAGAAGGAATGGTTGTAAATCGAAACCGTTCTAAATTGAAACCCAGTTTATAATGTAAGTCAATCGGAAGTCAGGGAGATAGGTTCCAGGCCCCTCTCAAAATTGTCATAAGTAACACCTAATACATTATTTTTAAAGCTTTGAAATGAAGACTTTAAATGCTAAACAGCATTATAAACCTTATAAAATAATCACACAACACAGAACAAAAACATTTGCTAAACAGCATTATAAACATAATACAATAATCACACAACACAGACTTCACTTGCATTTTTCTGCAAACAGTTCTTTCTATGCATTCCAATCTGGACTGATTTATAGACAGGAAGATCTTGTTCCTTTGAAATCTGCTCGATAGCTCAGGTCTGGTTAAACTGATTAAAGGGACAGTCTAGTCAAAATTAAACTTTTATGATTCAGAGAGGGCATGCAATTTTTAACAACTTTCCAATTTACTTTTATCACCAATTTTGCTTTGTTTCCTTGGTGGTATTTTTGAAAAGCTAAACCTAGCTAGGCTCAAACTGATTTCTAAATCGTTGAAAACCACCTCTTAGCTCAGAGCATTTTGAACGTTTTTCACAGTTAGACAGTACAGTGTGTGGCATATAGATAACATTGTGCTCACTCCTGTGGAGTTATTTAGGAGTTTGCACTGATTGGCTAAACTTCATGTCAGTAAAAAGCACTGAGATAAGGGGGCAGTCTGCAGAGGCTTAGATACACAGTAATCATAGAGATAAAACATATATTAATATAACTGTGTTGGCTGTGCAAAACCGGGGAATGGGTAATAAAGGGATTATCTATCTTTTTAAACAATAAAAATTCTGGTGTAGACTGTCCCTTTAATTTCAGCTTGCTTGGCTTTGCTGCAACACAAGCGGACAGCTCCACCTACTGGCTATTTTAATAAATGCACTGCTTCTCAATGCTTTTCAATAGCAGTCACATGACTGGAAAAAAAGGTTGTTATTCTGAAACGGTGTAAAATGAACCGTTGTAAAACGAGGGCCACCTGTATATATATATATATAGATGATTATGTATAGGTATAGATATATACAGATATATACATATATATATATATATATATATATATATATATATATATATAGTGTGTATATATATATATATATATATATATATATAAATATCTATTTAGAAATACTTAGAACATATTCCCCTATGCAAAGAACATTGGAATGTGAAATATTTACAGTAAATACACAGTATAACACTTTATTAAATATGAATATTGCATAAATATGCTATTACATGTTTTCATCTACTTAACTGCAAAGGGCTCCAATGCACTTGGTCTATAGTCTATATATGTGTGCATATGTATTTATGTGTTTCTATGTGTATATATGTCTGTAAATACATAAATATACACATAAATACATATGTACACAAACATACATACATATACATCTTTAGAGATGTATATGTATGTATCTCTATGTTAAAGCCCTTTGTCTGCCTTTTTTTTCTAAAACCTGAGACCTTATTTCTTTGAGCCCTTATAACTTTTTTGCGCATTTCTTTTCATAATTTTCATTAAAAGGTGTTTTTATGAGTGTAAGTGTACTTTGTAATGTATTTTTGATGTGTATTGTGACACGTTTTTGTTTCGCAAAACAGTTAACAAGAGCTCTGAGGACGCGCTAACCTGACAAGCATTAACTTCAATTGCGCTCAAGCAGAGGCGTAACTAGAAACCACAGGGCCCAGGTGCAAGAATCTAAGAAGGGCCTCCCCACCCCCCAAAAAAGTGAATTTGATACATATATTTTTTTTTTACATTTAACACAGAAAAAAAGTGAATCAGATTACATGTTTGCAAAAGGAGGTACCCTGTGCCCACAGTCTGTGAGATGGTCTGACCCCCTATTACTGTATATAGTGACACTGTTTAACCCAACAGTACTGTATATAGTGAGTCAGTGACACAGTCTGTAATCTGTAATCTGTCGGTGAGATGGCTGGCCTGCCCCTACCTGCCCCAGTACATTATAAAGTGACCACAGTAGTCTGTGACATAGTTCAGACCCCCTGTATTGTATATAGTGGTACTGTATAGACTGACACTGTTTACCCCCCCCCGCCCCCCGCCCCCATGCTGTAGTAACAAGGTCTGTAATTTGCTGGTTCCACAAACATACACATACATGCATAAATACACACACAGTCACATACACATATATCGGATCATGTCCGTCGCACAATCATAAATATGCCCCTTGGTGTTGTTTCACTGTTTCATTTGTGGCAAGAGTGCTAATTAGATGTACATTTTTCTCTTTCTTTTTTATTTATTTTAGGTGTGTAAATACATATCATTTTTAGTTTGAGCTTGATGTCCCTTTATGAAATATAATGAGGGATATATTTGAAGGAAAAGTTAAAAAACATCTATAAAAAGCCAGAAATTTAAAAAATAAAAATAAAACAATTATTTCATGATTTAAACAACTTTCCAATGTACTTCTATTATCTAATTTGTTTTGTTCTCTTCATATCCATTGTTGAAAAGGATTCCTAGGTATGCCAAGTTGCTGCTGATTGGTTGCTGCACATATATGCTTCATGTTATTGGAAAGTGGCAAAGAGTGAAAGAAGCAGCAGTCTATTGACCGCCACTTCTTACATTGCGGGAAGCTGGCTCGCATATGCGAACCTGCCCCGCAAGGGCTCAGGAGGAGCTTACCCTGCTTCGTACATGGAGCCCTTAGCGTGTAATCATTTGGAATGTCTTAAGGATTGCATATCTAATCTAATATATTTTTTTTTAAGAAAAGATGTCTTGATAACAACAAATTATTTCTGTGTCACTTTCTTTTTTTATATTCCAGATTTAAAAAGATTCATGTCTAATCTTCGTCTTTATTATTTTTTAATTTGTAAAATTAGCTCAGTTCCAATCTTTCCGATTTTTGCTCCCAATGTTTTAAAAAAAGGAAACTGATTTTTCAATTAAAGTGACCACAATATTTTTGAGATTGTTAACTCACTTGAGATTTGGGCCTCTAGTTATTAAGCTCCATATTTTTCTGTATTCGCCGGCCCAATACGCTCGCCTAAGTTCGCCTCCCATTGCCGCCGTGGACCTGAATACGCTCGCCAAAGTTATCAATAAAGCTGTCAAAAAGCTGCGCACCAAGTAGGGGGCGATGAGCAGCGGACTGTGATAGTTATCACTCATAAATCTCGCTGCTCTTCTGCTTTTTTACAGCTTTATTAATACCCCTGTCACTAAGCACTCACACTATACTCTACTGTTCTACCCCCTATACCGGTGCCCTCGGAGCCCCCCGCAACTAAATAAAGTTAATAACCCCTAAACCGCCGCTCCTAGACCCCGCCGCAACTATAATAAATATATTAACCCTAAACCGCCGCTCCCGGACCCCACCGCCACCTACATTATACCTATTAACCCCTAATCTGACGCCCCCTATACCGCCGCCACCTACATAAACTTATTAACCCCTATCCTGCCGATCCCGGACCCCACCGCAACTAAATACATTATTTAACCCCTAAACCGCCGCTCCCGGACCCTGCCGCAACTATAATAAATATATTAACCCCTAAACCGCCACTCCCGGACCCCGCTGCCACCTACATAATACCTATTAACCCCTATCCTGCCCCCCTATACCGCCGCCACCTATAATAAATTTATTAACCCCTATCCTGCCCCCCCCTACACCGCCGCCGCTATAATAAAATTATTAACCCCTAAACCTAAGTCTAACACTAACCCTAACACCCCCCTAACTTAAATATTAATTAAATAAATCTAAATAATATTACTCTTATTAACTAAATTAATCCTATTTAAAACTAAATACTTACCTATAAAATAAACCCTGATAGCTACAATATAACTAATAGTTACATTGTAGCTATTTTAGAATTTATTTTTATTTTACAGGCAATTTTGTATTTATTTTAACTAGGTACACTAGTTATTAAATAGTTATTAACTATTTAATAACTACCTAGCTAAAAGAAATACAAAATTACCTGTAAAATATATCCTAACCTAAGTTACAATTAAACCTAACACTACACTATCATTAAAATAATTAAATAAATTAGCTACAAATACCTACAATTAAATACAATTACATAAACTAAACTAAATTACAAAAAAAACCCCACTAAATTACAGAAAATAAAAAAATATTACAAGAATTTTAAACTAATTACACCTAATCTAAGCCCCCTAATAAAATAATAAAAAAAAAATAATAAAATCCCTACCCTATTCTACAATACAAAGTAATCAGCTCTTTTACCAGCCCTTAAAAGGGCTTTTTAGCTCTTTTACCTGTAAAAAAAAATACAACCCCCCCCCCCCAACATTACAACCCACCACCCACATACCCAGGGCCGGCGCTCCCACTAGGCAAACAAGGCAGCCGCCTAGGGCGCACTGCCACCTAGGGCGCAGCCAGCCACAACCTGGGTTCTCCAGACTCCACGGGTATATTGTGCAGATGTTCGCTGGCGCACCGCGCACATTGGATACAGTATGAAGCTGTGTCCTGTGCTGTGCGCAATTCATCCAATCCTGACTGGGAGGAAAACTGAGGCAGTGCTGCTTCCAGCCAATGGGGTGCCGATGTGCAGCGCAACGACGTGAGTAACGTCTACAGGTATATGGGTGAAGCCGCAGCGCTATTGTCAGAGGAGAACTTTCATTGGGCAGTTGAGTTGACTATGAATGTGTGCAAGAGTAACTGCGGGTAAGACACTGTATATATCGTATCTATCGTTTATTTGTTGTCTTTTTTTATTTATTATTATAATACTTTTTGTGATATATATATGACTGCAAAAAGTTTTGGTGTTTACTGTACTCTTTCTAATCCCCAGAAGCTTGGAGGATTTAATCCATTAATTGCCCGTGAACCATCTCTTCTCTTTGTTTAATATGCAACTTCCTTTTACACGACTGTCAAGTATCTTATTAAAGACTTAATTTTCTCTCTACCATGAATGAGCAAATTTCATTGAACTCGTCATTTATAAACTGATTGATCTATTCTAGACAGTCTTCTTTTTCTCTTCTGCTAACCTCATTTTGATCACGTGATCTTTATGCGGCTAGTAAAAGGTCAAATATTTTTTAATGTAAAGGGTAGATAATTATGGCGCTGATTTATTAGTGTAGTATGTTATGGTAATGGTACTTCTAAAATAGGTGCCCATTTCCAATGTCGCATTGCAAAGAGAATGTATGAGTGAAATAAAAATAAAAAAAACCCATTTCCTGTTGGCTGTTTATATATCATAATGGGAAGCAACAAAATGACTTAGGCGGGAAGTCCTTGAACAGTTAATAAATTACCACTGAAAAATGTTTTTTTGCAGGAACAGTATCAAGAAAATATTAATACTTTACAGTTAACAAATTTATACACTTTTAAAATTCTTTTTAAAGGGCCAAGTTGCAAATGCAATAATATAATGGTAATGTATTATGCTATTTTTTTAAGAGTGTTATACACATATAAAGTAACATATCTCTAGGTGACTTCTTCCTCCTGCAGAGTCTGCAGTTAGACCCTCTCTACATCATGCTGTTGGTTTAGTGAATAGACCTGTCAGTGTCTCATCTTATGGCACTTAATTCTTAAAACTTAAAAGAAATTTAGCAGTTTCATGTTTTGTTGCTTTTATATATTTTTGGTGTGTGTGTGTGGGGGGGGGGGGCGCAAATAGCTGGTCTTGCCTAGGGTGCAAAATAGTCTAGCACCGGCCCTGCACATACCCCTACTCTATCCCACTCAAACCCCCCTTAAAAAAAACTAACACTAACCCCTTGAAGATCTCCCTACCTTTAGCCATGTTCACCCAGCCGGGTCGAAGTCTTCATCCAAGTAGCGCTGAAGAGGTCCTTCATCCGTGAGAAGTCTTCATCCAGGCGGCGTCTTGAATCTTCATCCATCTTGAGCGGAGCAATCTTCAAAGGAGCCGATGCGGAGCCATCTTCTTGAACCAACGACTTCCCGACGAATGAAGGTTCCTTTAAGTGACGTCATCCAAGATGGCGTCCCTTTAATTCCGATTGGCTGATAGGATTCTATCAGCCAATCGGAATTAAGGTAAGAAAAATCTGATTGGCTGATTCAATAAGCCAATCGGATTGAGCTTGCATTCTATTGGCTGATCGGAACAGCCAATAGAATGCGAGCTCAATCCTATTGGTTGATTGGATCAGCCAATCGGATTGAACTTCAATCTGATTGGCTGATTGAATCAGCCAATCAGATTTTTCTTACCTTAATTCCGATTGGCTGATAGAATCCTATCACCCAATTGGAATTGAAGGGACGCCATCTTGAATGACGTCAATTAAAGGAACCTTCATTCGTTGGGAAGTCGTCAAATGAAGAGGATGGCTCCGCGTCGGCTCCTTTGAAGATGGCTCCGCTCCGGATGGATGGATGAAGATTGAAGACGCCGCCTGGATGAAGACTTCTCATGGATAAAGGACCTCTTCAGTGCCCCTTGGATGAAGACTTCTATCGGATGAAGGACCTCTTCAGCTCCACTTGGATGAAGACTTCGGCCCAGCTGGGTGAACACGGCTAAAGGTAGGGAGATCTTCAGGGGGTAAGTGTTAGGTTTTTTTAAGGGGGGTTCGGGTGGATTAGAGTAGGGGTATGTGGGTGGTGGGTTGTAATGTTGGGGGGGTTGTATTTTTTTTTATAGGTAAAAGAGCTGATTACTTTGGGGCAATGCCCCGCAAAAAGCCCTTTTAAGGGCTGGTAAAAGAGCTGATTACTAGGGTAGGGACTTTTATTATTTTGTTTTTTTTTCAATTTTATTAGGGGCTTAGATTATGTGTAATTAGTTTAAAATTCTTGTAATATTTTTTTATTTTCTGTAAGTTAGTGTTTTTTTTTTTGCAATTTAGTTTAGTTTATGTAATTGTATTTAATTGTAGGTATTTGTAGCTAATTTATTTAATTAATTTAATGATAGTGTAGTGTTAGCTTTAATTGTAACTTAGGTTAGGATTTATTTTACAGGTAATTTTGTATTTCTTTTAGCTAGGTAGTTATTAAATAGTTAATAACTATTTAATAACTATTGTACCTAGTTAAAATAAATACAAAGTTACCTGTAAAATAAAAATAAATCCTAAAATAGCTACAATGTAATTATTAATTACATTGTAGCTATCTTATGGTTTATTTTACAGGTAAGTATTTAGTTTTAAATAGGAATAATTTATTTAATGATAGTGTAGTGTTAGGTGTAATTGTAACTTAGATTAATTTTATTTTACAGGTAAATTTGTCTTTATTTTAACTAGGTAGCTATTAAATAGTTAATAACTATTTAATAACTAGTGTACCTAGTTAAAATAAATTAAAATTTGCCTGTAAAATAAAAATAAATCCTAAAATAGCTACAATGTAACTATTAGTTATATTGTAGCTATATAAGGGTTTATTTTATAGGTAAATATTTAGTTTTAAATAGGATTAATTTAGTTAATAAGAGTTATTTTATTTTGATTTATTTAATTAATATTTAAGTTAGGGGGGTGTTAGGGTTAGTGTTAGACTTAGGTTTAGGGATTAATAATTTTATTATAGTGGCGGCGGTGTAGGGGGGGCAGGATAGGGGTTAATAAATTTATTATATGTGACGGCGGTATAGGGGGGGCAGGATAGGGGTTAATAGGTATTATGTAGGTGGCGGCGGGGTCCGGGAGCGGCGGTTTAGGGGTTAACATAATTATTATAGTTGCAGCGGGGTCCGGGAGCGGCGGTTTAGGGGTTAACATATTTATTATAGTTGTGGCGGGGTCCGGGAGCGGCGGTTTAGGGGTTAACATGTTTAATGTAGGTTGCGGCGGTGTAGGGGGGCAGATTAGGGGTTTTTAGACTCGGGGTACATGTTAGGGTGTTAGGTGTAGACAGCTCCCATAGGAATCAATGGGATGTCGGGCAGCAGCGAACATGAACTTTCGCTATGGTCAGACTCCCATTGATTCCTATGGGATCCGCCACCTCCAGGGCGGCGGATTGAAAACCAGGTACGCTGGGCCGGAAAAGTGCCGAGCGTACCTGCTAGTCATTTGATAACTTCCAAAAGTAGTCAGATTGTGCCGAACTTGCGTTCGGAACATCTGGAGTGACGTAAGCATCGATCTGTGTCGGACTGAGTCCGGCGGATCGTAGTATACGTCACTAGATTCTACTTTTGCCGGTCTGTAGGGCATGATAACTAGGTCGAATCAGCCTCGCCACAAATACGCTGCGGAATTCCAGCGTATTAGCGGTTGATGGCTTGATAACTAGAGGCCTTGATCTCCATTTTCCCACAACAGCACTCTGAACTGCTGATAATGGATGATGATCACTGAATTTCAATATTGGTTAATGTGGTTCATTGAATTTGTGTTTTGGAGTTGGATAGAGTGTTGTTTATGATAAGTGGTAATCAATATGAATGCCATTTGTATATGGGTATGATGAGTATACTGAGGGTGTTTGATCAATCATGTTTTTTCTAAACTTTTAATATTTTAAAAGTTTTTTTTTTTTTTTTTTTAAATAAGATTTAATTCATTAAAGGGACAGCCTACTCCAGAATTGCTATTGTTTAAAAAGATGTATAATCCCTTTATTACCCATTCCCCAGTTTTGTATAATTAACAGTCGGCCAGATTACGAGTTTTGCGTTATGACCGGCTCGGTACTAGCTTGCAAGTTATTTCCACCGCTCACCTTTAATAGCGCTGCTATTACAGGTTTGCAAAAACCCGGCATTAGCAGGCAATATGGCAGCATTGAGCTCCATACTATACACAAATACCAGTGCTGCTTTGAGCTGGTTTTATGTGCTCGTGCACGATTTCCCCATAGACATCAAGGGGGAGAGCCGGCTAAAAGAAGCCTAACACCTGCAATAAAGGAGTGTAAAGCTCTGTAACGCATCCCCATTGATTCCTATGGCGAAAGAAAATTTATGTTTACACCTAACACCCTAACATAAACCCTGAGTCTAAACACCCCTAATCTGCCGCCCCTGACATCACCGACACCTACATTACACTTATTAACCCCTAATCTGCCACCCCCAACGTCGCTGCCACCTACCTACACTTATTAGCCCCTGAACTGCCGCCCCCAACGTCGCCACCACTATACTAAAATTATTAACCCCTAAATCTCTGGCCTCCCACATCACTAACACTAAATAAATATATTAACCCCTAAGTCTTACCCTAACACCCCTAACTTTAATATAATTAAAATAAATCTAAATAAAACTTACTATTATTACCTAACTAATACAAATTTAAAACTAAATACTTACCTGTAAAATAGATTGCATCAGCCAATAGGATTTTTTCACCTTTAATTCCAATTGGCTGATAGAATTCTATCAGCCAATCGGAATTCAAGGGACGCCATCTTGGATGACGTCATTAAAAGGAAAATTCATTCTTGAAGAGCCACCGAAAGAAGAGGATGCTCCGAGCCGGATGTCTTGAAGATGGAGCTGCTCCGCATCAGAAAGATAAAGATAGAACATGCCATCTGGATGAAGACTTCTGCCCGTCTGGAGGACGACTTCTTGTCGCTTGGATGAAGACTTCTCCCGGCTTCGTTGAGGATGGATGTCCGGTCTTCAAAAAAAAAAAAGTGGATCTTCTTGGTTTAGTGTTAGGTTTTTTTAAGGGTTTATTGGGTGGGTTTTATTTTTAGATTAGGGGTTTGGGCAAGGAAAAAGAGCTAAATGCCCTTTTAAGGGCAATGCCCATCCAAATGCCCTTTTCAAGCAATGGGGAGCTTAGGTTTATTTAGATAGGGTTTTATTTGGGGGGTTTGGTTGTGTGGGTGGTGGGTTTTACTCTTGGGGGAGTTGTTTGTATTTTTTTTACAGGTAAAAGAGCTGATTTCCTTGGGGCAATGCCCCGCAAAAGGCCCTTTTAAGGGCTATTGGCAGTTTAGTTTAGGCTAGGGTTTTTTTTATTTTTGGGGGGCTTTTTATTTTGATAGGGCTATTAGATTAGGTGTAATTAGTTTAAATATTTGATAATTTCTTTTTTATTTTGTGTAATTTAGTGTTTTTTTATTTTTTGTAATTTAGTTAATTGTATTTAATTAATGTAATTTATTTAATGTTAGTGTAATGTTAGGTGTTAGTGTGAGGCAGGTTAGGTTTTATTTTACAGGTAAATGTGTATTTATTTTAACTAGGTAGTTAGTAAATAGTTAATAACTATTTACTAACTTGTCTACCTAGTTAAAATAAATACAAACTTAGCTGTGAAATAAAAATAAAACCTAAGATAGCTACAATGTAACTATTAGTTATATTGTAGCTAGCTTAGGGTTTATTTTCAGGTAAGTATTTAGTTTTAAATAGGAATTATTTAGTTAATGATATTAATTTTTATTTAGATTTATTTTAATTATATTAAAGTTAGGGGTGTTAGGGTTAGACTTAGGGTTAGGGTTACATTTAGGGGATAATAACTTTAGTATAGTGGCGGCAGTGACGTTGGGGTCGGCAGATTAGGGGTTAATAATATTAAACTAGTGTTTATGATGCGGGAGTGCAGCGGTATAGGGGTTAATATTTTTATTATAGTGGCGGCGATGTCCGGAGCAGCAGATTAGGGATTAATATTTTTATTATAGTGTTTGCGATGCGGGAGGGCCTCGGTTTAGGGGTTAATAGGTAGTTTATGGGTTTTAGTGTACTTTGCTACACTTTAGTTATGAGTTTTATGCTACAGCTTTGTAGCCCAAAACCCATAACTACTGACTTTAGATGACGGTACGAATCTTGACGGTATAGGCTATACCGCTCACTTTTTGGCCTCCCAGGCAAAACTCGTAATACCGGCGCTATGGGAGTCCTATTGAAAAAGGACTTTTTGAAAGGTGGGGTAGTTACGTTGCATTAAGGCTAAAAAAGTGAGTGTGCGGTACAGCTGTACCTACAAGACTCGTAATAGAAGCGGTAGTGAAAAAGCAGCGTTATGAGGCTTTTTCACTCATGACGCAAAACTCGTAATCTAGCCGACTGTTATTTAAATACACTTTTTACCTCTGTAATTACCTTGTATCTAAGCCTCTGCAGACTGCCCCTGTATTTCAGTTCTTTTGACAGACTTGTAATTTAGGCAATCATTGCTGACTCATAAATAACTCCACGGGAGTCAGCACAATGTTACCTATATGGCACACATGAACTAGCACTGTCTAGCTGTGAAAAACTGTCAAAATGCCCTAGATAAGAGGAAGACATCTCAAATTGTTTTAATTTACATAGGCCTAGATTTAGAGTTTTGTTGGTAAGGACCCGCGTAGCTAACGCCGGCTTTTTTCTGGCCGCACCATAAAAATAACTCTGGTATTGAGAGTGCACATAAAGGCTGCGTTAGGCTCCAAAAAAGGAGCGTAGAGCATATTTAACGCAGCTTCAACTCTCGATACCAGAGTTACTTACGCAAGCGGCCAGCCTCAAAAACGTGCTCGTGCACGATTCCCCCATAGAAAACAATGGGGCTGTTTGAGCTGAAAAAAAACCTAACACCTGCAAAAAAGCCTCGTTCAGCTCCTAACGCAGCCCTATTGTTTGCTATGCGGAAACACTTCCTACATCTGCACCTAACACTCTAACTTATACCCCGAGTCTAAACACCCCTAACCTTACACTTATTAACCCCTATTCTGCTGCCCCCGCTATCGCTGCCCCCTGCATATTATTATTAACCCCTAATCTGCCGCTCCGTAAACCGCCGCTACTTACATTATCCTTATGTACCCCTAATCTGCTACCCTAACATCGCCGACCCCTATATTATATTTATTAACCCCTAATCTGCCCCCCACAACGTCGCCTCCACCTGCCTACACTTATTAACCCCTAATCTGCCGAGCGGACCTGAGCGCTACTATAATAAAGTTATTAACCCCTAATCCGCCTCACTAACCCTATAATAAATAGTATTAACCCCTAATCTGCCCTCCCTAACATCGCCGACACCTAACTTCAATTATTAACCCCTAATCTGGAGCTCACCTCTATTCTAATAAATGTATTAACCCCCAAAGCTAAGTCTAACCCTAACACTAACACCCCCTAAATTAAATATAATTTTAATCTAACGAAATTAATTAACTCTTATTAAATAAATTATTCCTATTTAAAGCTAAATACTTACCTGTAAAATAAACCCTAATATAGCTACAATATAAATTATAATTACATTGTAGCTATTTTAGGATTAATATTTATTTTACAGGCAACTTTGTAATTATTTTAACCAGGTACAATAGCTATTAAATAGTTAAGAACTATTTAATAGTTACCTAGTTAAAATAATTACAAAATTACCTGTAAAATAAATCCTAACCTAAGTTACAATTAAACCTAACACTATACTATCATTAAATTAATTAAATAAAATACCTACAATTACCTACAATTAAACCTAACACTACACTATCAATACATTAATTAAATACAATATCTACAAATAACTACAATGAAATAAACTAACTAAAGTACAAAAAATAAAAAAATATCTACAAACATAAGAAAAATATTACAACAATTTTAAACTAATTACACCTACTCTAAGCCCCCTAATAAAACAACAAAGCCCCCCAAAATAAAAAATGCCCTACCCTATTCTAAATTACTAAAGTTAAAAGCTCTTTTACCTTACCAGCCCTGAACAGGGCCCTTTGCGGGGCATGCCCCAAGAAGTTCAGCTCTTTTGCCTGTAAAAAAAACATACAATACCCCCCCCAACATTACAACCCACCACCCACATACCCCTAATCTAACCCAAACCCCCCTTAAATAAACCTAACACTAAGCCCCTGAAGATCTTCCTACCTTATCTTCACCATACCAGGTTCACCGATCCGTCCTGAAGAGCTCCTCCGATGTCCTGATCCAAGCCCAAGCGGGGGGCTGAAGATGTCCATGATCCGGTAGAAGTCTTCATCCAAGCGGGGCAGAAGAGGTCTTCCATCCGATTGAAGTCTTCATCCAAGCGGGGCAGAAGAGATCTTCCATCCGATTGAAGTCTTCATCCAGGCGGCATCTTCTATCGACATCCATCTGGAGCGGGGCGGCAGCATCCTGAAGACCTCCGACGCGGAACATCCATCCTGGCCGACGACTGAACGACGGATGACGGTTCCTTTAAATGATGTCATCCAAGATGGCGTCCCTCGAATTCCGATTGGCTGATAGGATTCTAATCCAATCAGCCAATCAGATTGAGCTCGCATTCTATTGGCTGTTCCGATCAGCCAATAGAATGCGAGCTAAATCTGATTGGCTGATTCCATCAGCCAATCAGAATATTCCTACCTTAATTCCGATTGTCTGATAGAATCCTATCAGCCAATCGGAATTTGAGGGACGCCATCTTGGATGACGTCATTTAAAGGAACCGTCATTCGTCGTTCAGTCGTCGGCCAGGATGGATGTTCCGCGTCGGAGGTCTTCAGGATGCTGCCGCTCCGTTCCAGATGGATGTCGATAGAAGATGCCGCCTGGATGAAGACTTCAATCGGATGGAAGACCTCTTCTGCCCCGCTTGGATGAAGACTTCAATCGGATGGAAGACCTCTTCTGCCCCGCTTGGATGAAGACTTCTACCGGATCATGGACATCTTCAGCCCCACCGCTTGGGCTTGGATCAGGACATCGGAGGAGCTCTTCAGGACGGATCGGTGAACCTGGTATGGTGAAGACAAGGTAGGAAGATCTTCAGGGGCTTAGTGTTAGGTTTATTTAAGGGGGGTTTGGGTTAGATTAGGGGTATGTGGGTGGTGGGTTGTAATGTTGGGGGGGGGGTATTGTATGTTTTTTTTTACAGGCAAAAGAGCTGAACTTCTTGGGGCATGCCCCGCAAAGGGCCCTGTTCAGGGCTGGTAAGGTAAAAGAGCTTTTAACTTTAGTAATTTAGAATAGGGTAGGGCATTTTTTATTTTGGGGGGCTTTGTTGTTTTATTAGGGGGCTTAGAGTAGGTGTAATTAGTTTAAAATTGTTGTAATATTTTTCTTATGTTTGTAGATATTTTTTTATTTTTTGTAACTTAGTTCTTTTTTATTTTTTGTACTTTAGTTAGTTTATTTAATTGTATTTATTTGTAGATATTGTATTTAATTAATTTATTGATAGTGTAGTGTTAGGTTTAATTGTAGGTAATTGTAGGTATTTTATTTAATTAATTTAATGATAGTATAGTGTTAGGTTTAATTGTAACTTAGGTTAGGATTTATTTGACAGGTAATTTTGTAATTATTTTAACTAGGTAACTATTAAATAGTTCTTAACTATTTAATAGCTATTGTACATGGTTAAAATAATTACAAAGTTGCCTGTAAAATAAATATTAATCCTAAAATAGCTACAATGTAATTATAATTTTTATTGTAGCTATATTAGGATTTATTTTACAGGTAAGTATTTAGCTTTAAATAGGAATAATTTATTTAATAAGAGTTAATTAATTTAGTTAGATGTAAATTATATTTAACTTAGGGGGGTGTTAGTGTTAGGGTTAGACTTAGCTTTAGGGGTTAATACATTTATTAGAGTAGCGGTGAGGTCCGGTCGGCAGATTAGGGGTTAATAATTGAAGTTAGGTGTCGGCGATGTTAGGGAGGGCAGATTAGGGGTTAATACTATTTATTATAGGGTTAGTGAGGCGGATTAGGGGTTAATAACTTTATTATAGTAGCGCTCAGGTCCGCTCGGCAGATTAGGGGTTAATAAGTGTAGGCAGGTGGAGGTGACGTTGTGGGGGGCAGATTAGGGGTTAATAAATATAATATAGGGGTCGGCGGTGTTAGGGGCAGCAGATTAGGGGTACATAAGGATAACGTAGGTGGTGGCGCTTTGCGGTCGGCAGATTAGGGGTTAATAAGTGTAGGTAGCTGGCGGCGACGTTGTGGGGGGCAGGTTAGGGGTTAATAAATATAATATAGGGGTCGGCGGTGTTAGGGGCAGCAGATTAGGGGTACATAAGGATAACGTAGTTGGCGGTCAGCAGATTAGGGTTTAAAAAAATTTAATCGAGTGGCGGTGATGTGGGGGGACCTCGGTTTAGGGGTACATAGGTAGTTTATGGGTGTTAGTGTACTTTAGAGTACAGTAGTTAAGAGCTTTATGAACCGGCGTTAGCCCAGAAAGCTCTTAACTACTGACTTTTTTCCTGCGGCTGGAGTTTTGTCGTTAGAGTTCTAACGCTCACTTCAGCCACGACTCTAAATACCGGAGTTAGAAAAATCCCATTGAAAAGATAGGATACGCAATTTACGTAAGGGGATCTGCGGTATGGAAAAGTCGCGGCTGAAAAGTGAGCGTTAGACCCTTTTTTGACTGACTCCAAATACCGGAGTTAGCCTAAAACCAGCGTTAGGAGCCTCTAACGCTGGTTTTCACGGCTAACGCCAAACTCCAAATCTAGGCCATAGATTTTAATCAATACTTTTATTTTAAAAATAAGTAAATAAAAATAATATTTGTAATATGATAAGTTGCTGCTTTTTCATACATGATAGAAAAAAAGAAGAATATGTCCTTTTAATTAAAACAACAAAAAAACATCTCTGGCCACTACCTGTTCATACATGAAATGCTGTGTTTAATTTATGAGTGGCCTGCAGCATGCCTTTTGAATATAGAGTAGTTTTTTCTTTAATGGTCCTTTAATGGAATATATTAAGAGAATGTTGTTGTAATTTAGTTTTTAGAGTTTAGAGTGCTACATAGCTCATCGATTTGTTTGGGTCTGTTTAATATGATAGCAGTCTGCAAAAGGAAGGTATGTATTTTCACTTAAAGTATATTGTTGACATAATATGAGAATAAGGCAATTTATTTCAGAAAAAAATAGAAAAATAAAACATTCTACAATAATTAATGTTAGATAAACCTAAAATTGTATGCTGCAATGTGAAAATGTTACATTAAGGACATAATAGCCCCAAGGCTGAATATCACATTAGTGGTATATTCCTGAAAGGCACAATAGGGGAACAAACTGGGAATCATTCCAGATAATTTAAAAATAACAAAATAGTGTAGTATTGCAGAAACATAAGCCAGCAGGATTTTCCATTTTCTTGCAAAAGATGTTAAAACAGTGGAAAAAAAATAAAAAACAAAGGCACAAATAAGACTTTATAGTTTACTAACCAGTGCTCAACTAAAATATTGTTAATAGTTCTAGATCAGTGGTTCTCAAACTCAGGATATACAAAGTTGCCAGGTAAAAACCCGGATAGCTAATTGGTGACTGTTTGTCAAGTGACCGCAACACGCCAAGGCGCCAGAGCAGATTGAGTGAGGTAGAGACGCCAAAATCATTGCTCCTTGGATTTGGCTACTGAAGGACACTTGTACTGATGGTTGTGGCTGTGGGAGGTGCAGTGAGTATAGACTGGGAAACATAAAGAATCCAGAGAACCTCAAGGCAGGTAAAAAACTTTCTTTATTCCAACATTGACCGGAACAACAGGAAAAAGCATTAAAATGTGTATAAAACAAACAGCATTCTGTCAGTCAGTCTGACGCGTTTCGGCTACACAGCCTTAGTCGTAGATATCACTGTAGTGCTCACGGGTGTTTAAATAGCACTGTGATTAGATTGATTGACAGAAGTTGCGAACACTCACCAATAATTAGTGTGTCAATACTTGTTAAACTGGGGATTGCTATGACAAGCTTAGATTAATGTTTCAAACATTCATTGATTCTTAATCTCTCATTAAAGGCAGAATGAATGAATAGTAACACAAGTCTCAAATTCCCTACAGGATTGATTCTATAAATAAATATAATGAAACAATCATGATACAGCCATTTAGTGGGCAATATGATACATATAATGTTGAGGGAATGAAATGACATGTAAAAATATTTCAGATACATTGGCACAAGGCTGTCAAATGGGATATAAGATACAAATGTTGCTACTAATGATGGTTAGATACGTTTCCAAAAATTAATAATGTCACCATCTATATTCAGTCCAAGTGGTCTCCTAGTTCTAAGGAGAAAAATCCAGAATGCTTCCCTATAAAAGAGTTTGGCCATTCTGTCCCCACCCCTTGGACCACCATGTATCTGCTCAATAACATACCATTGGAAAGTGCTGACATCTTTGTTATGTACAAAAATAAAATGACGTGCCAAGTCTGAGCAATCAGATCCATGCTCAATGTTATTGAGATGCTCCCTAATGTGTGAGCGCGCCTCTCTTGAGGTACACCCAACGTATTGCAGCTTACATTGGAAGCATTCTGCTACATATACTACAAACTTGGTACGGCAATTAGTACATTCTGTCATGTTAAAAAACCTTTTGGGTCACACAAGATTGAAAAATCTTAGTGGATTTGCTATGACTACAGGCTATACATATGGTGTAGTGACATTTGTAGTGTCCCATAGTGCTAAGCCAGCTACTGATTGCTGTTTCCTCTTTCTTGATCATACTAGGTGCTATAATGTAGCCAAGAGGGCGTCCTCTTTTAGAAACAAAATTACACCCCCTAGATACATATGGCGAGATTACAAGTTTTGCGTTAGAGGCTATGCAGTGCTAACAAGCAGTTCATGCTCACCGCTTACTTACAGACAGTGCTGGTATTACGGGTTTTTACAAACCCGGCATTAGAAGGCAAGAAGTGAGCGTTGAGCAAAATTTTGCTCCACATCTCACTCCAATACCAGCGCTGCTTACGTTAGCGGTGAGCTGGTGTAACGTGCTCATGCACGATTTCCCCATAGGAATCAATGGGGAGAGCCGACTGAAAAAAAGTCTAACACCTGCAAAAAAGCAGTGTTTAGCTCCTAACGCAGCCCCATTGATTCCTATGGGGAAATAAAATGTATGTCTACACCTAACACCCTAACATGAACCCCGAGTCTAAACACCCCTAATATTACACTTATTAACCCCTAATCTGCCATCCCGGACATCGCCGCCACCTACATTATATTATTAACCCCTAATCTGCCACTCCAGACACCGCTGCCACCTACATTAAATTATTAACCCCTAAATCGGCTGCCCCCAACATCGCTGCGACCTGCATTATATTATTAACCCCTAATCTGCCACCCCCAACGTCGCCACCACTATTCTAAATTTATTAACCCCTAAACCTAAGTCTAACCCTAACCCCCCTAACTTAAATATAATTTAAATAAATCTAAATAAAATTCCTATCATTAACTAAATTATTCCTATTTAAAACTAAATACTTACCTATAAAATAAACCCTAAACTAGCTACAATATAACTAATAGTTACAATGTATCTAGCTTAGGGTTTATTTTTATTTTACAGTCAAGTTTGTATTTATTTTAACTAGGTAGAATAGTTACTAAATAGATATTAACTATTTAATAAACTACCTAGCTAAAATAAAGACAAATTTACCTGTAAAATAAGACCTAACCTAAGTTACACTAACACATAACACTACACTATAATTAAATTAATTCCCTAAATCAAATACAATTAAATAAAATTAAATAAAATTAGCAAAAGTACAAACCCCCCCACTAAATTACAGAAAATAATAAACAAGATTTTTAAACTAATTACACCTAATCTAATCCCCCTAACAAAATAAAAAGCCCCCCCAAAATAAAAAAAATACCCTACCCTACACTAAATTACAAATAGCCCTTAAAAGGGCCTTTTGCGGGGCATTGCCCCAAAGTAATCAGCTCTTTTACCTGTAAAAAAAATTACAAATCCCCCCAACATTAAAACCCACCACCCACACAACCAACCCTACTCTAAAACCCACCCAATACACCCTTAAACAAACCTAACACTAACCCCTTGAAGATCACCTTACCGGGAGAAGTCTTCATCCAACCGGGCCGAAGTCCTCAACGAAGCCGGGAGAAGTCTTCATCCAAGCTGGGCAAAGTGGTCCTCCAGACGGGCAGAAGGCTTCATCCAGACGGCATCTTCTATCTTCATCCATCCGTAGCGGAGAGGGTCCATCTTCAAGACATCCGACATGGAGCATCCTCTTCATCCGGAGTCTTCTTACTGAATGAAGGTACCTTTAAGTGACGTCATCCAAGATGGCGTCTCTTCAATTCCGATTGGCTGATAGAAGCCAATCGGAATTAAGGTAGAAAAAATCTACCTTCTATTGGCTGTTCCAATCAGCCAATAGAATATCAGCTCAATCCTATTGGATGTCTCTCCACGCCGGATGGATAAAGATAGAAGATGGGGGGGGGCTTTTTTATTTTTTTAGGGGGATTAGATTAGGTGTAATTAGTTTAAAAATCTTGTAATTTGTTTATTATTTTCTGTAATTTAGTGTTTTGTTTTTTTGTACTTTAGCTAATTTTATTTAATTGTATTTAATTTAGGGAATTAATTTAATTATAGTGTGGTGTTAGGTGTTAGTGTAACTTAGGTAAGGTTTTATTTTACAGGTAAATTTGTCTTTATTTTAGCTAGGTAGTTTATTAAATTGTTAATAACTATTTAGTAACTATTCTACCTAGTTAAAATAAATACAAACTTGTCTGTAAAATAAAAATAAACCCTAAGCTAGCTCTAATGTAACTATTAGTTATATTGTAGCTAGCTTAGGGTTTATTTTATAGGTAAGTATTTAGTTTTAAATAGGAATAATTTAGTTAATGATAGTAATTTTAATTTAGATTTATTTTAATTATATTTGTTAGGGGGAGTTAGGGTTAGACTTAGACTTAGATTTAGGGGTTAATAACTTTAATATAGTGGCAGCGACGGGGGCGGCAGATTAGGGGTTAATAAATGTAGGTAGGTGGCTGCGATGTTAAGGGCAGCAGATTAGGGGTTAACAATATTTAACTAGTGTTTGCAAGGCAGGAGTTCGGCGGCTTAGGGGTTAATATATTTATAATAGTGGCGGCGATGTCCGGTTCGGCAGATTAGGGGTTAAAAATTTTATTTTAGTGTTTGCGAGGTGTGAGTGCGGCGGTTTAGGGGTTAATAGGTAGTTTATGGGTGTTAGTGTACTTTTTAGCACTTTAGTTAAGAGTTTTATGCTACAGCGTTGTAGTGTAAAACTCTTAACTACTGACTTTAAAATGCGGTACCAGTCTTGACAGGAGAGAGTCTACCGCTCACTTTTTGGCAGACTTGTAATACCGGTGCTATGCAAGTCCCATTGAAAAAATAGGATACGCAATTAACGTAAGTGGATTTGCGGTATTTCCAAGTCTTGTCAAAAAAGTGAGCGGTACACCTGTACCTGCAAGACTCGTAATACCAGCGGGCGTTAAAAAGCAGCATTAGAACCGGCCAACAATGCTTTTTAAGCCTAACGCAAAACTGGTAATCTAGGTGATAGTCTTTTAGGCTATCCTCCCCTGTTACTAGGGGTAAGTGTTTGCCTATAATCTCACAAATTTCGTTAAATTGTGGGTTATAGGAGGTGACAAATTTTGGTTTATCATCATCAAATTTAGGGTATTGTAATGAATTGTGTCCCTGTAACAGGGTTGCCCTATCTAACCTACTAACTTCTAAGTATGCCCTGTCAATGATCTTTTTTGAATAACCACACTCAAGTAGTTGAGTTTTTAAGATATCCCCCTCCTTGCGAAAGTCCAACTCATCAGTGCAGTTACGCTTTATTCTGATGAACTAACCCTTCGCTACCCCAAAACCTGTATGTTTGGGGTGGGAGGATCTAGCATGCAGAATAGTATTTGAAGTTATGGATTTCCTGTACAGGGTCATAAGGACTTTACCAGAAGTTATATCACCTATTAAGATGACATCCAAATATGGAATATGTCTGATGTCTAAAGTAGCAGTGAACTGGAGACTAATTTCATTGTCATTGAGATAGTTGGTAAAATCCCCAATGTTGTCATTCCCACCAGTCCGAACAAACAAGAGGTCATCTATGTATGTCAGGAATTCTGTTCCACCTTTACAGAAAGCTGTAATCTCTCTATACCACCTTTACAAACTCAGGCCAACCCCTTACCCTATTTAAAGTTACTCTTGAGGCCAGCCAGGTGCTTAGTGATTAAGAAATTAACCTAACTGAGCTCCCTGCACATGTTTTGTGCTCCAGCTATTTCAAACCTTAGAAAGTTTATTCCTAAATCATTAACCTGAATTTCTACAAGGAAACTGGATTGCTTTCTGCCTAGGCAGAACTTGCTACTTCTGCTCCGCTACTGCTGAAGTTTATCAAGTGATTTATTGACACTACAACAGCGTGACCTGCTTGTCACAATTTGCAAGATTGATACTGTTACAATTCCCGGTAAGCTGTTTACCTCTAATTCAACTGCCACTCTGCATTGCAAGTTTCAGCAAACACGGAGCTGCTCACTGCAAGACATTCCTAATCAGTGACATCACAACTATTCCAGACGGCTCAGCTTACAAGCAGACCTCATATCAGCTGTACTACCGTTCTGTCTCAGCCTGTCTCACTGATTCACATGCTCTGCTGCTACAGAACATTTCCCTGCTAGTCTCTATATGCAGGTAGTGTGGTCTCAGAGGTTTCCTAAACATTTTGGCTGTGCTTAGAATTATATTACCAGCATAAAATCTTCATTGCTATTTTTCCAGTGTGGAAAATTTATACTTTATTAATTTGCAAGTATAAACATAGTGAGAGATTCTACACCTATTCACATATTAATCCAAGTTTGTGAATTCGATATAAACTCACTTTGTGCCCTAAAATTAACATTTATCCATATGTTAATTTACAGCAAAGTGATACAAAACCTATCATCCACAGTTGTGATCCATACAAAGGATTGAATTGATACAGTGAATTAATTCATTACAATGTACCTCTTGTAAGACCTAATATGGGTCCTGAATGGGTTATTTTCTCCAAAGACGCCGGACCCCTCCCACCAACCCATAAAAAGGTTGGCATAAGCGGTGGCAAATCTAGCCCCCATTGCTGTCCCACGTCTCTGGAGAAAAAAGTATTTCTCAAACTTAAAGTAATTGTGGACTATTATTATTATCGGTTATTTGTAGAGCGCCAACAGCGCTCTACAAACTAGTAGGAATTCCACCACTCTGAGTAAATATTTTTTCAAGTTCTCATCATAATTACAGTACATATTAAGAGAGTATTGTATAGCCTCCAATCCAAAATTATGTGGTAGAGTGAAGTAGAGGCTTTCCTCTAGAATAGAGTGAAGTAGAGTAGAGTGAAGTAGAGTCTTTTCCAGACTACAAAGGAGATGTTTTGTATCCTTGAAGTAGGATGGTAACTGATAGATCATGGCCTGCAGTAGGGACTTAGCCCAGCCTGATAACTTCTCAAAAAGGGAACCGATTCCAGACACTATCGGTCTTCCCCTCACCTTCTCCAAGGATTTATTGTAATATCACTGTGTAAGGAATATTGTTAATAAGTATGTGAACTCGTATGGATCTCAGTTGGAGATTTGGTTAGCAAATAGTGTATTTGAATAACACAATGAGTATAAGTGTTATCTGGATATGATAGTGGTATTTTTTAATATATTATCTGTTGAAGTTTCACATTAGTGAGATTTGGAGACTTAGATGATCATTATTTTGACTTCTGAGACTTGTAAGTTATAGCCGGATTTAGTTACCAAGAACTCTTTAGATTGCACAGAATAAACTTCTTACAACTGAAAAGGACTTACTGTGTAGCATATGCAATGAGAGAGATCCTCTGAGACTCGGAAATCCTGAGCGCACTGAGTAAAAGCCAGAAGGGGCAGAGTTTTTCCTTTACACGCTGTCTGTCAATTCATGCAAGTGGCATGTGACCTCATGTAGTGCCGATTCCCAGGGGTAGTAAGATACTTTGATACAATCTGCAATAGGAAGATAGTGTATTCGAGACGAGAGTTCATTTATCATACCTTGCAAAGTATAAGCTCCATCAAACCTGCCTTGAAGATAATGTTTTATTATTCTGTAGATATTGAAGATTTTTATGGTCTGTATAGATAATGATGGGATGTTTGGCTCCTTCAAGCAGACGTCTCCAAAATTCAAGAGATCTTCGTATGGCCAGAAGTTCCTTGTCACCAATTGAGTAATTAATCTCAGCTGAGGACATAACTTTGGAGAAGTAAGAGATCGGATGTAACGGTTCAGTCAAGGATTTCTTTTGTGATAGTATAATCAGATGAATCTACTTCTAGTATGTACTGAAGGTTGACATCTGGAAACCTTAATATAGGAGCACTTGTGAAGCAATCTTTGAGGTGATTGAAGGCTTTAGAGGATTCCGAAGACCAAACAAAAGGTTTGCATACAATAGTAGCTTGTGTGAGTGGTATGGCAACTTTATAGAAGTTTCTGATGAATTTGTGGTAGTAGTTCAAGGCTTGGCATATAATTTGTGAACCCTTAACCCTGATAGAACCCACCGTACGTGTTTAATGTGTTCCTTCAAACTATTCAAGTAAATTAGTATATCATCGAGGTACACCACCATGCACACATTGAGCAAATGTAAAAAAGCAAGAGAAGAACAGCGCAAAATGACCTACAAACACACAACTATTAAAAAGGAGATATTCCCAAACCTCCAAAAAACAGAAGTAATATACAAAAAACACACCTTAATAAAAAAAATGCTAAAAGTTTGTAGTGCAAAGTGGAAACTATTCTATAAATACACCAACAGGTGATAAATACAAAAATTATATATCTAAATTGATTATTTCATACATATAATTCATCCAAATAGCTAAAACTTACTAAATTTACTGATTTAAAATGTAAGCAATGCTCTAAAAAATGCAGGGTTCAAAAGGATATAGATACAAAAGTGTTTAATTAGATGAATTCATAAGCTCAAAGAATAAAGATGCATCAAAATATTAAAAACATTTCATCAATAAACATCAATAAACATACTAAACAAAACAAAAAATAAAAATATTAATGATTAACAACTCTTTAAAATAACACCGCTCCTTAAGGTGAGAAACAGTTCCGTGAGAGTAAGCTCTTTCACAGTAAACGATCGCCCCAAAAGTAATATCCTCCAAAATCTTTTTTCAGGATGGATAAGCGATGGAACTTCTGGATCCCTTTCAGGGGATAAATGTGTCTCCAAATCTGTAAGCCGTCTGAATGAAAATCAAAATCGGCTGCTTAGGTAGATATCATAAGCTATTTACAACAAAGTACATCTGTACTTACACATTAGTAGCCGGAAATCAGAAAATTTTTGTATTTATCACCTGTTGGTGTATTTATAGAATAGTTACCTCTTTGCACTACAAACTTTAGCATTTTTTTGTGCACTATTAAGGTGTGTTTTTTGTATATTACACATCGAGCAAATCCCTGAAGATGTCATTGATAAAGTGCTGGAATGTGGCAGGGGCGTTACACAGTCCAAATGGCATTACTAAGTACTCAAACAGGCTGTAGTTGGTTCTAAAGGCTATAGGCCATTCATCACCCTCTCTGATGCTTCCGATTAACTCCGGTATTAAAGGAAGTGGATAGCGATTCTTCACTGTTTGCTTGTTTAACTCTCGGTAATCGATTATCAGACGAAGCGTTGAGTCTTTGTTAGTTACAAAGAACATACCTGCTCCAGCAGGTGAAGTAGAGGGTCTGATGAATCCCTTGCATAGGTTATCCTGTAAATAAGTTTTTAGATGGTTGAGCTCTGGTTGACTCATAGGATAGAGGTGGCCTACGGGTATTGTAGCGCCTGGAATAAGCTGAATGGGGCAGTCGTATATGCGATGAGGTGGTAGACTTTCAGCCTCAGTTTTGCTGAAAACATCTCCAAAATCTTTGTATAAATTAGGTAGAAAATCATCGTCTGGGGAAGAATGGAGAAGCAATTGTTGAGAGTAACAAGTATCTTTGCAATAAGTGGAAGAAAAACACATTTGTGAGTTTAACCAATCAATTTGTGGATTGTGTAACTGTAACCAATTAATGCCTAAGATAACTGAAAAGTGAGGAGATGGTAACACATCAAAGGTTATATACTCAGTATGACCCTTATCTGCTGTGACAAGTAAAGGTATCGTGTGATGTGTGATGGGCCCAAAACTTATAGTGGATCCATCAATAACTCGGATTGACACAGGATTATTTTTTAACACAGTAGGAATTTGATTGTTCTGAACAGTTGTGATGTCTATAAAATTCCCGAAAGCTCCAGAATCGACTATTGCATTGGTTTTCAGTCTTTTATGGTCCCACTGCAAGAGAAGAGAAAGTCTACAATAAGATTGAGTGTTAGTTTGAGGTTGAGAAGTATGAATATAAGTGAACTCACTCTTCTTATTCCTCTGTAAGATAGGGCAATCCATTACTGAGTGTGCAGGGTTAGCACAATACATACATAGATGATTTTTCCTCCTACATGATCTTTCTTCGGCGTGAGTGGTCCTCTCAACATCCCTATCTCCATCAATGTTGCCGTTTCAGTAGATGAAGTGGTTTGAGAGGGGTAATAGTTTCCTCGTTTCCTGTTTTGGTTCTCTGGGATGGAGCGTTCTGCCCTCCTTTCACGTAACCTACGATCTATTGGTGTGGAAACTCTCATTAAAGCGTCTAGGCTGTTAGGTAACTCAATGCGTGCGAGTTCGTCTTTAATACTATCTGCCAAACCCAAACGGAATTGGTTTCATAAGTATATTGAACTCCATGAGGAATCTGAGGCTTACAATTTAAATTCAGTTATGTAGTCCTCAGCTGTTTTTTTTCCTTGTTTCAGATTCCTCGTCTTATGCTCTGCTGAGAGTTGAATGTCAGTGTCTTTGTACAGTTTGTCCATAGCCCCCAAAAAATTATTTAATGAACCTAAGCGGGGGTCATCCGTCTCACATAGTTGATCAGCCCATATTCTAGGTTCAGATCTGAGGAAGGAAATAGTGGTGAGAACTTTCACTCTTTCTGTGGGATAGGTCATGGGTTTTAATATTTATAGCAATTGACAGGCATTTTTTAATTGTCTATAGGTTATCCTGTTTCCAGTAAAGGGTTCAGGCATTGAGACCTGTGGTTCAGGAGGGCAGTCATGGGTTATCTTGGGATTCATAGAATCTTTCATTATGTCCTTTAAGGTTTGATTTTCAATTTGAAGGTCCCATCTGATCCACCTTTTGGGATAAATTGTAAACTATTTGTGACAAATCTCCTGGCTCCATAATTAGGGCTTAGTATTATGTAATATCACTGTGTAAGGAATATTGTTAACAAGTATGTGAACTCGTATGGATCTCAGTTGGAGATTTGGTTAGCAAATAGTGTATTTGTTTCACCTTCATATATGAATAACACGAGTATAAGTGTTATCTGGATATGATAGTGGTATTTTTTAATATAATATCTGTTGAAGTTTCACATTAGTGAGATTTGGAGACTTAGATGATCGTTATTTTGACTTCTGAGACTTGTAAGTTATAGCCGGATTTAGTTACGTGGTTACCAAGAACTCTTTAGACAAGATTTCACAGAATAAACTTCTTTCAACTGAAAAGGACTTACTGTGTAGCATATGCAACGAGAGAGATCCTTTGAGACTCGGAAATCCTGAGTGCACTGAGTAAAAGCCAGAAGGGGCGGAGTTTTTCCTTTACACACTGTCTGTCAATTCATGCAAGTGGCGTGTGACCTCATGTAGTGCCGATTTCCAAGGGTAGTAAGATACTTTGATACAATCTGCAAAAGGAAGATAGTGTATTCAAGAGTTCATCTAACAATACTTGAAGGTAAGTACCTTAATAGTGTAACGGAGGGTTTCAGTTGGTGAGAAGCTCCGGAATCTGCAGAGAGTTGTTACTAGTGGCTATGCAATGTTTGATTCCAGTGCAATGTCCTATCCGTGGGAAATTATACAGGCAGTCTCTGGTGATATCAGTCCTGAGAGAGAGAGAGTTAGAATAGAATTAAAGTGAATCCTTGATCTTCCAAATGTGCTGGAAAGATCCCAAAGTAGCTTAGGTAGGTAGCTTACTGCTTCTAAGCAGGTAAACAAAATACTAAGCGTAGACTTGAGGGAGCAGGAAGGATTTAAAGAGGAAGTAGGTAGGTAATTGGTGCAATAACTTAAAGAAACAGAGTCTAAGTAAACACTGATCCTGACATTTATGTACCTTGGGGAGGTGATGGAAGATCGGTATCACTGGGGAAGATACACAAAGATAATCAATGGTGTCTTGGTTTAGAATCCCCATATGCAGCCCATCATCCAATAAATCAGTCAGTTTTAACTTGAAATCATGTGTGGAATCTTTATGGAGTCTTTGGTAGACTTCAGGATCAAATATTTGTCTTTCTGCTTTAGATATGTATGCCTCCTTATCTAAAACCACAATACTTCTGCCCTTGTCAGCGTGCTTGATCACAATCTCATCTTGTTTCTTCAGGCTATCAAGGGCTTGTTCTTGTTCCATGGTTAGATTATGTGGGGCTCTCTTATGGTATCTGGTGAGATTTACCAGGTTCTCCTCCACCCTATGGTGAAAGGCCTCAAAAAAATGGGCCTTTCTCCTTGGTAGGGTAGAAGACCCTGTTTAAATCCCTTGTGTGCAGATTTCACAAAGGAAGTGGGGAAATTACTGGACTCAGCGGGTAGGTCTTGTAGTATGAAGTATTCACACCCCTCACTAAAGTCTGTAATGTCATAGACTTGAGGTAGATCTCGTTCAAAAGTGTCATACTGGGAAGATAGTTAAACATAGTCCTGAGACTGGGTTTCCCTATTCCAGAAAAAAAATCTTTAGAGTCAGATCCCTGACAAGTCTGACGTCAATTATTGTTTTAAATAAATCGTCTTCATAGGTACGAAACCTAAACCCAGGCTCAGGACTGATGTTTCCCCCCTAGTCAGTTCCACCTTAGAAAGATTTTCTCCCACCTCTCATTACTCTTCCTCTTTCTCCTCCTCCCTCTGTTTCCTTCACTACCTTCTGAAAAAATGCTGGTTGTTGGGTTTCATACATTGCTTAATAACAGTAGTAAAGGTCAGTGACGTGCAGTGGGGTCAGAGACTGGTGAGGCACTAGATATGATACGCCGGAGAAACACATGTACAGAGGGCCACAAGTACCCCCAACAGGGCAGGTTTAAATGATAGCTGAACCAGTGCACAGGTGACATAATCAGGTGATGGGTGAGAGCAAGTTAGTAACCACTGAATTACTGATCAGCTGATTACTTCACCTGTGCACTGATTCAGCTATAATGAAAACCTGGCCTGTTGAGGGTACTCGAGGACCATTGTTGAGAAACACTGCACTAAAGCACCAGCTCATCGGAAATGTATTGATTACCTTGAGAATAAAGCACACATACTCTGCTCACTGACACCCACACACACTCTGCTCACATACACACTCACACAATTCTGTGACACAGTGCCAGTTACCAAGCAAATAGAATGATACACAATCTCTTCTCTACTCACTACTGTATTGTAAAAATAGAAATAATTTACCATACACGTTTTACACAAAGGACAAGTTATAAATACTGCCAACACAGCGGCTGCAATATGGTGTTCAAGAAATGCACGTGCACATCCCACTTAGGTATGCTCTTCAACAAAGGATACCAAAAGAATGAAGTACATAATAATAAAAGTAAAATAGAAAGTTTATTTATTTATTTTTTTGTGCAATTTCTATCTGAATGATGGAAATGTAATTATGACTTTCATGTTCCTTTCAAAAACTAATTTGATTTGCTGACATGGGGCCAGTAACAGTTGATGCTAATTCTCAAAATATAAATAACTAGAAAAGTTTATTAAAATAGCATGCTCTACCTCAATCATAAAAGTTTAATTTTAAATGTCTCCCTTTGACTATGTGTTTAACTAGTTACTTTACAGTGGCATTATTTCTAAAAACATTTAGCTGCAATAATTACATATATTTTTTAAATGACTCATTATCTCCTTTTATTAATATAAACTTGTATAAAAGCAGCACATATTAAAAACACAATGCAACAGCTTTCAATTGATTTGTGAATTACAAGTTAACAGCAGTCTTTAAATAAATGGAGACACAGAGAAAAAATTAAAAATAGATACTGCATCCTCTGACTGAACAGACATAACATATATGGAGTTTGTACCAAATTAAATAAAATAACCATGAAAAAGGGAGGCTTAGCAATATTCAATGTCAAAAACTTTAATTTAAATAATGTGGACACTGCACGCTTAACTTCAAACTCTGGGTTTTAAATTATGGATTTAAAATTTGAATTGACCCTTTGACTTCCTGTCAGTATTGGGTTATGCTCACTTACTGCCCCCCCTGTTAATGAGCTGTATCTGAACACAATTTGTGAATCACAAGAGATGTAGAATACTCTTCTGCTTGGTGTCATCTGTTCTTAGGTTACCTCAGCTTCCAGTTGTGTCACATGACCCTGCTCATTGCATCCTCCTTCTGATTATTCTATATATCCTTCACTTGCTAGGAGGCATCAAGAGGGGTGCCTCCTATTGGTCCCAATTTTAGCTGCTAATATATTGACAGAACACAGGTGGCGCTGCAGCACAGCTTTTCCTTTGACCCCTGTACTGCAATGGAGAGAAGCGTTCCTGTACCTGCCTCTCGATAGCATTACATGGGGGGGAAATTATTATTTTTTTTACTTTTGTTTTTTGTTTTAATTAAAATGTAATTAAGCTTTGGCCACATATGGCAGGGTAGGCACTGCCTCCCCTGCCTCCTATGAGTTCACATCCCTGGTAAAGGTACTAGTCTCTCCCTCACTATTGCTCAAGAAATCTATTCTCCTCTGGTCTGTACTTAGTTCATGAGGAGTATTTTCTAAATTAACTTTTTGACTGGTGTTTCTGGTGACTATTGGGTCATCCCTGGCACTGGCTTACTAAACTGTTTAGGTCTAACCACTGGTTCTTCACCCTCAGGTTGGCCACAAGCTTCACTTGTTTGTGTGTACATCAGTATATTCTGAGTCTGAGAAAGTTACTTTTTTCTCCTGTTTAAGGGCTATATCTCTATCACTAGACCTGTTCCTTCTTTGTCTGTTAGTCTTACGTGTTTGTTTATTATTCCATACATACATTTTATTATTCAAATAGTCAGCATTGTCTCTAGTGAACTTTTTCAATTTAAAGTTATCCAGATCTACCCTGAATTTCCTGACAGTCTCCTGTAAGACTGTCAAATTCATTATATTTAGGGTGATCTAAGAAAGAGTTCAGTTACTTCTGTATTGATATCAGTTTTTCTCTTATTTTAGCAAGCTGATTATCCTTAAATCTGATAATAAGTCCCATCAGAATCTTAAAGCAATCACTTAGAGCCTGTTTCCATTCTGCAATATATAGACTGGGTCAAGTTGGATGGTGTACCAAGCGTTAATGAAACACACTTTATGCTTACATTTTTAATGATTTATTTATATTTTGTAACAAGCTTTATTGAGAAAATCATAGGTACAAGAATATGTGTTGAAAAAAAAACAATGTTTTACAAACCATACAAATGTACATGCTTTCACCTCAAGTAGTCAAGGGAAAATATAGACTAACGACCCCCTCAACAGTCCACTTAAATAAGTCTGATGAAGCTTGTAAACAATTTTATCTTTATGCAATATATGATTCCTGGGTGCATATTATATAAGTAAGTAAATATCATACTTTTATTCTATGAAAAAGCTGTGGTGAAATATTTGTTTAACCGGATTATCCACTAAATTCAGACTGTTTATTGAATGAGACGGAACAGGGGGAAGAGAAAGAAAAAAAAAAGGGAAAAAATGGGGAAAATAAAAATATACACATATACAATGAAGAGCTGTGAAAAGAGAAGCAGCCCAGGGAAGAGGCCCAACAAGCCTGAGGCAGAGACCCAAACGGTTGTCCAGAGAATAATATTATAATCTCTTGTCTTTCCATAAGAGCATCATTACTTCATGAATTTCAATCTTACCAATCTTAAAGTAGTGATATGTCTCTGACTGCAAAAGTTCAGCTACCCTAGCTTTCCATTAGGGTATGCTTGATGATATTTGGGTTTTCCAGTGTCTGGGGATAAGCCCCTTAGCATCGTTCAACATAAGGAGTGATAGAGATCTCTTAGCTTTGTCATGCAACTTTGATAGTTTGTGAAACAATAGAACACTGGGTTCTGGGGAGAGAGTCACTTCCAGGACTCTGCTCATTTCTGTATGGACATTGCCTCAAAAGGTGCCCAGTCTCAAGCACTGCAACCATATGTGGAGCAGTGTCCCTTCTCCACAGCCCCTCCAGAAACTTCCATTCGAATGAGAGAATAAAAGTTTTAGTCTACTATAAGTCAGATACCGTCTTCTCATGAATTTGAAGTGGGTACCCTGAGGCCTTTTATGCCAGTGTAAACAGATGTGACCGATCTTTAGGTTCAATTTCATATCCTAGATCTTTGCTCCAGTTATGCGTGTAAGATGGCAATGCTTTTCAATGCACAACCAGAAGAAGTGAAAGAAATCAAATGTCTTGGGAGTTGTTGGAGAGTGCATAATTTTTTGTATGGTGTGAGAGGCCTTACTAAAGAGGTTCTGTGTTTGTGATTCAAAAAGTAATGAGAAATCTGGGCATAGCGGAACTAGGAAGCAAAAAGTGTTGCATTTCAATCATAGGGGGGTAGTTATCAAGCCGTCTAGTTTTCTGGCTTTGCCGGCCCAATACGCCCGCCTCAGCTCGCCTCACATCGCCGCCGCGGACCTGAAAAAATACGCCTAAGTTATCAAATAAAGCTGTCAAAAAGCCGCGGGGCGATGAGCAGCGGACTGTGACAGTTATCACTCATCCGATCTCGCTGCCCTTCGGCTTTTTCCCAGCTTTATTGCTAGCCTGTCACTAAGCACTCACACTAAACTACACTGTTCTACCCCCTATACCGGCGCCCCCGGAGCCTCCCGCAACTCAATAAAGTTACTAACCCCTAAACCGCCGCTCCTAGACCCCGCCGCAACTCTTATAAATGTATTAACCCCTAAAACGCCGCTCCTAGACCCCGCCGCAAGTCTTATAAATGTATTAACCCCTAAACCGCCGCTCCCGGACACCGCTGCCACCTACAGTATACCTAGTAACCCCTATCCTGCCCCCCCTACACTGTCGCCCTCTATTATAAAATTATTAACCCCTATCCTGCTGATCCCGCACCTCTCCGCAACTAAATAAATAGTTTAACCCCTAAACCGCCGCTCCCTGAACCCGCCGCAACCTATATTAAACCTATTAACCCCTATCCTGCCCCCCCTACACCGTCGCCACTTATTATAATAAATTTATTAACCCCTATCCTGCCCCCCACTACGACGCCGCCACTGTAATAAATTTATTAACCCCTAAACCTAAGTCTAACACTAACCCTAACGCCCCCCTAACTTAAATATTAATTAAATAAATCTAAATAAATTAACTCTTATTAACTAAATGAATCCTATTTAAAACTGAATACTTACCTTTAAAATAAACCCTAATATAGCTACAATATAAATAATAATTATATTCTAGCTATCTTAGGATTTATTTTTATTTTACAGGTACCTTTCAATTTATTTTAACCAGGTACAATAGCTATTAAATAGTTATTAACTATTTAATAGCTTACCTAGCTAAAATAAAGAGAAATTTATCTGTAAAATAAATCCTAACCTAAGTTATAATTACACCTAACACTACACTATACTTTAATAAATTATTCCTATTTAAAAATAAATACTTACCTGTAAAATAAACCCTAAGATAGCTACAATATAATTAATAATTATATTGTAGCTATCTTAGGATTTATATTTATTTTACAGGTAACTTTGTATTTATTTTAGCTAGTTAGAATAGTTATTAAATAGTTATTAACTATTTAATAACTACCTAGCTAAAAGAAATACAAAATTACCTGTAAAATAAATCCTAACCTAAGTTACAATTAAACCTAATACTACAATATCATTAAATTAATTAAATAAACTACCTACAAATAACTACAATTAAATACAATTACATAAACTAACTAAAGTACAAAAAATAAAAAAAGCTAAGTTACAAAAAATAAAAAAATAAGTTACAAACATGTTAAAAATATTACAACAATTTTAAGCTACTTACACCTAATCTAAGCCCCCTAATAAAATAACAAACCCCCCCCAAAATAAAAAAATGCCCTACCCTATTCTAAATTAAATAAATTTCAAAGCTCTTTTACCTTACCAGCCCTTAAAAGGGCCATTTAAAAAAAAAACAGCTCTTTTGCCTGTAAAAGAAAAATACAACCCCCCCCAACATTAAAACCCACCACCCACATACCCCTAATCTAACCCAAACCCCCCTTACAAAAACCTAACACTAATCCCCTGAAGATCATCCTACCTTTAGTTGTCTTCACTCAGCCGAGCCACCGATGGAACTGAAGAGGACATCCGGAGCGGAAGAAGTTAATCCTCCAAGCGGCGCTGAAGAAATCTTCCATCCGATGAAGTCATCATCCAGGCGGCGCTGAAGAAAAGTCTTCGATCCGGCCCATGTCATCTTCAAAGAGGCGCTGAAGAGGTCTTCTATCCGGGCAAAGTCATCTTCCAAGCTGGGTCTTGAATCTTCCTTCCGCCGACGCGGAACCACCTTCTTCACGGACGGACTACGACGAATGACGGCTCCTTTAAGGGACGTCATCCAAGATGGCGTCCCCTCAATTCCGATTGGCTGATTGGATTCTATCAGCCAATCGGAATTAAGGTAGGAAAAATCTGATTGGCTGATGGAATCAGCCAATCAGATTGAGCTCGCATTCTATTGGCTGTTCCGATCAGCCAATAGAATGCGAGCTCAATCTGATTGGCTGATTGGATCAGCCAATCGGATTGAACTTGAATCTGATTGGCTGATTCCATCAGCCAATCAGAATTTTCCTACCTTAATTCCGATTGGCTGATAGAATCCTATCAGCCAATCGGAATTGAGGGGACGCCATCTTGGATGACGTCCCTTAAAGGAGCCGTCATTCGTCGTAGTCCGTCGGTGAAGAAGGTGGTTCCGCGTCGGCGGAAGGAAGATTCAAGACCCGGCTTGGAAGATGACTTCGTCCGGATAGAAGACCTCTTCAGCGCCTCTTTGAAGATGACATCGGCCAGATCGAAGACTTTTCTTCAGCGCCGCCTGGATGATGACTTCATCGGATGGAAGATTTCTTCAGCGCCGCTTGGAGGATTAACTTCTTCCGCTCCGGATGTCCTCTTCAGTTCCATCGGTGGCTCGGCTGAGTGAAGACAACTAAAGGTAGGATGATCTTCAGGGGATTAGTGTTAGGTTTTTGTAAGGGGGGTTTGGGTTAGATTAGGGGTATGTGGGTGGTGGGTTTTAATGTTGGGGGGGTTGTATTTTTCTTTTACAGGCAAAAGAGCTGTTTTCTTTGGGGCATGCCCCCATAAATGGCCCTTTTAAGGGCTGGTAAGGTAAAAGAGCTTTGAAATGTATTTAATTTAGAATAGGGTAGGGCATTTTTTTATTTTGGGGGGGTTTGTTATTTTATTAGGGGGCTTAGATTAGGTGTAAGTAGCTTAAAATTGTTGTCATATTTTTAACATGTTTGTAACTTTTTTTTTTTTTTTTGTAACTTAGCTTTTTTTATTTTTTGTACTTTAGTTAGTTTATGTAATTGTATTTAATTGTAGTTATTTGTAGGTAGTTTATTTAATTAATTTAATGATAGTGTAGTATTCGGTTTAATTGTAACTTAAGTTAGGATTTATTTTACAGGTAATTTTGTATTTCTTTTAGCTAGGTAGTTATTAAATAGTTAATAACTATTTAATAACTATTCTAACTAGCTAAAATAAATACAAAGTTACCTGTAAATAAATATAAATCCTAAGATAGCTACAATATAATTATTATTTATATTGTAGCTATATTAGGGTTTATTTTACAGGTAAGTATTTAGTTTTAAATAGGAATAATTTATTAAAGTATAGTGTAGTGTTAGGTGTAATTATAACTTAGGTTAGGATTTATTTTACAGGTAAATTTCAGTTTATTTTAGCTAGGTAAGCTATTAAATAGTTAATAACTATTTAATAGCTATTGTACCTAGTTAAAATAAATTGAAAGTTACCTGTAAAATAAATATAAATCCTAAAATAGCTAGAATATAATTATTATTTATATTGTAGCTATATTAGGGTTTATTTTAAAGGTAAGTATTTAGTTTTAAACAGGATTCATTTAGTTAATAAGAGTTAATTTATTTAGATTTATTTAATTAATATTTGTTAGGGGGGCGTTAGAGTTAGGGTTAGACTTAGGTTTAGGGGTTAATAATTTTATTACAGTGGCGGCGGCGTAGTGGGGGGCAGGATAGGGGTTAATAAATTAATTATAGGTGGCGACGGTGTAGGGGGGGGGGCAGATTAGGGGTTAATAAATTTATTATAGGTGGCGACGGTGTAGGGGGGGCAGGATAGGGGTTAATAAATTTATTATAGGTGGCGACGGTGTAGGGGGGCAGATTAGGGGTTAATACATTTAATATAGGTTGCGGCGGGTTCAGGGAGCGGCGGTTTAGGGGTTAATACATTTATTATAGTTGCGGTGGGCTCCAGGAGCGGCGGTTTAGGGGTTAATATGTATAGAGTAGCTTGCGGTGGGCTCCGGGAGCGGCGGTTTAGGGGGTAATAACTTTATTTAGTTGCGGCGGTGTAGGGGGGGACAGATTAGTGGTGTTTAGACTCGGGGTACATGTTAGGGTGTTAGGTGTAGAGAGCTCCCATAGAAATCAATGGGATGTACTTTCTTGTACTTCTTGTACTTTCGCTATGGTCAGACTCCCATTGATTCCTATGGGATCCGCCGCCTCCAGGGGTGGCGGATTGAAAACCAGGTACGCTGGGCCGTAAAAGTGCCGAGCGTACCTGCTAGTTTTTTGATAACTAGCAAAAGTAGTGAGAATGTGCCGCACTTGTGTACGGAACATCTGGAGTGACGTAAGAATCGATCTGTGTCGGACTGAGTCCGGCGGATCGATGCTTACGTCACAAAATTCTACTTTTGCCGGTCTCGAGCCTTTGATAACTAAGGCGTATCAGCCTCGCCACAAATACGATGCGGAATTCCAGCGTATTTGAGGTTGACGGCTTGATAACTAGGCCCCATAGTGTGGAAACCACATTTGAGATATTAAAGCCTATTTCCAAATTTTCTCTGACAGCCGTGAAAGAGGAATATGGAGTGGAGATGTGCCTACAAGTACGAGTTATATTATCCCATTCAGGGAATACTTATTTTACCAAAGGGTAGGACATAATCAATTTGGGGCGTACATGAGGTGATAACCATGCCAGAGAACAAATGTTTCCCTTTCAGAAAATCTCATTGTCTATCTGGTTGGGGTTGTGAGCCATTCGGTTAGCCCTTGCTGAAGAATAGCATGTCTGTATAAGGAAAAGTTAGCAACACCTAAGCCACCTTTGTCCCTTGGAAGGTATAACTTTTGTTTCTTATTTCTAGGTTTTATACCTTGCCATGTATATTGCTCAACTGCGTGTTGAATTTGTATTAAATACGGAGGTGAAAGCAGAAAGGGGGACGGTCTGAAGAACATATAAAACTCTTGGAAGGATGTTCATTTTTACCACCCCAATGCAGCCCAACCATGAGATGAGATTTTTCCAAAATGAAAGTTCCTGTATAATCAACTAGGTTGCGTATGTTTGGCAAAATGGTTATTACTAAGTATTTTATTTATGTTGGGCTATCTTAAGAGGACATGTTTTCAGCACATCAGTGACATTAGGCTGAGGTTCAGAAATGTTGAGGAGCTCAGACTTGGAAAGATTAAGGTGGAAATCGGACACCCTACCATTTTCATCAAATTCAGCAAGTACAGCTGACAGAGAAGTTTTGGCATACATAGTAAGTTTATGTTCCCTTTTCCCTATCTTTATACTCTCTACAGCCAGTTTAGACCAAATTTTACATGCCAGGACCTTAATGGTTAGAGCGAAGAAAAGCGGCGACAGGGGGCAACCCTGGCATGTCCCATTTGAGATCTTAAAAGCGTCAGATAACATCCCGTTTATCTTCACTCTCAAATTAGGGAAACAGTATAGGGAGAACACTGCATTCTAACGCCTAGATTATGAGTCTTGCGTTAGCCTTAAAAAGCAGCGTTGAGAGGTCCCAATGCTGCTTTTTAACGCCCGCTGGTATTACGAGTCTTGCAGGTACAGGTGTACCGCTCACTTTTTTGGCACAACTCTAAAATACCACAAATCCACTTAGGTCAATTGCGTATACTATATTTTCATTGGGATTTTCCTAACGCCGGTATTACGAGTCTTCCTCAAAGTGAGCGTACATCCTCTCCTGTCAAGACTCCTACCGCATTTATAAGTCAGTAGTTAAGAGTTTTACGCTACAAAGCTGTAGCATAAAACTCTTAACTAAAGTGCTAAAAAATACACTAACACCCATAAACTACCTATTAACCCCTAAACTGAGGCCCCCCCACATCGCAAACACTAGAATACAATTTTTAACACCTAATCTGCCGAACATCATATTAACCCCTAAACCGCTGCACTCCTGCCTTGCAAACACTAGTTAAATATTATTAACCCCTAATCTGCCGTGCCTAACCTCGCCGACACCTACCTACATTTATTAACCCCTAATCTTCCGCCCCCAACGTCGCTGCCACTATATTAAATGTATTAATGCCTAAACATAAGTCTAACCCTAACCCTAGCACCCCCTAACAAATATAATTACAATAAATATAAATAAAATTACTATCATTAACTAAATTATTCCTATTTAAAACTAAATACTTACCTATAAAATAAACCATAAGCTAGCTTCAATATAACTAATAGTTACATTGTAGCTAGCTTAGGGTTTATTTTTTATTTTACAGGCAACTTTTTATTTATTTTAACTAGGTACAATAGTTATTAAATAGTTATTAACTATTTAATAACTAGCTAGCTAAAATAAGTACACATTTACCTGTAAATTAAAACCTAACCTAAGTTACACTAACACCTAACACTACACTATAATTAAATTAATTATCTAAATTAAATTAATTACAAATAAATAAAATAAACTAAAGTACAAAAACAAACAAACACTAAATTACAGGAAATAATAAAATGATTACAAGAATTTTAAACTAATTACACCTACTCTAATCCCCCTAATAAAATAAAAGCCCCCCAAAATACTAAATTACAAATAGCCCTTAAAAGGGCTTTTTGTGGGGCATTGCCCCAAAGTCATCAGCTCTTTTACCTGTAAAAAAAGTACAATACCCCCCAACATTAAAACCCACCACCCACACACCCAACCCTACTCTAAAACCCACCCAACCCACCCTTAGAATTCTTTCAGCCAATCGGAATTGAAGGGACGCCATCTTGGATGACGTAATTTAAAGGAACTTTCACTCTTCTGTTGTACGTCGTTTGAAGAAGATGCTCCACGTCGGATGTCTTGAAGATGGACCCGCTCCGCGCCGGATGGATGAAGATAGAAGATGCTGCCTGGATGAAGGACATCTTCTTCCCGGCTTTGATGAAGACTTCTGCCTGTCTGGAGGACCACTTCGCCCGGCTTCGTAGAGGACTTCGGCCTGGTTGGGTGAAGACTTCTCAAGGTAGGGTGATCTTCAAGGGGTTAGTGTTAGGCTTTATTAAGGGGGTTTGGGTGGGTTTTAGAGTAGGGTTGGGTGTGTGGGTGGTGGGTTTTAATGTGGGGGGGTATTGTACTTTTTTTTACAGGTAAAAGAGCTGATTACTTTGGGGCAATGCCCCGCAAAAAGCCCTTTTAAGGGCTATTTGTAATTTAGTATAGGTAGGGCTTTTTTTATTTTGGGGGGCTTTTTTATTTTATTAGGGGGATTAGAGTAGGTGTAATTAGTTTAAAAAACTTGTAATTATTTTATTATTTTCTGTAATTTAGTGGAGTTTTTTTGTACTTTAGTTTATTTTATTTTATTGTATTTAATTGTATTTAGTTTAGGGATTAGATTTAGGGAACTTAGATTAGGTTTATTTTACAGGTACTTTTGTATTTATTTTAACTAGGTAGCTATTAAATAGTTAATTAATATTTAATAACTATTGTACCTAGTTAAAATAAATACAAAGTTGGGGGGCGGAGCTAGCCATCTAGCTGAGCAGACGTGCTTTGCTAGAGCTCTCTGCTGAATTAGTATAAAATAAAAGTTTATATAGCATTATAATCGCTCTAAACGTCTATAAAGTGACTACTGAGAGGTGACTGGGTCCCACAAACAATATCTACACTGAAGTAGTGGGTAACTATTTACGCCGGAATTTTGAAGGCAGAAAACCATCCAGGCCTGAGAATCAACGCTGCCTAAGACGCATGGTGAAATTTACCCTCCGGAGGGTCGGGGCTCCGCTCCGGAGGTAATCTACAAACACCTGCTGCTTAAGATATAAGTGAGAAGCGGCTCCCTTACATTACCCGACTTACAGGCTCAGACGGTGAGCACATCCATCCGTGCGGCTTCAGTGGAGAAAACGGAGCGCTCTTTCCTGAGCTCCGCATAACAGCCGGGGACCTGAAATCTGTGGCGGATTTGTCACTGGAGGACCTGAGTGAGGGAGAGAGGGAGGACGGAGAGGCGGCAGGGAAAAGAAAAAACAGGTACACTAAGAAGCAGACACCGGACTTACTGCAACTACTAGAGGTGATCATCTTTGGAGCGGCTTGCCTGTTGTCAAACAAAAAGGGCGCGAATTACCGCCATCTTTGCCTCCACAACGGCCCTTCAGCAACGGGACAGAGGACACTCAGCACTGCTGCAGACAGCATATGGGGTAACAGCGGAGCTCGCACAACCTGGTAAGACCTTGTTATTTATGATGTAACCTGTCCCTACACCTCCTAATATCGTGACACAGATACCAGTGAGTTCCGCTGCTGCAATTCTCCATCTACCCCCTTCTATCATCCCACCTTGTGCCAGGCATAAAACTATAAGCACTGCATGCTCAGACTGCTTCCCATAACCCTTAGAACTGCTTCTTGAGCCTATTGAGTGAGAACACCTGAACAATTGTGATTTATAGGGTTACTTATGAAATACAAAGAACTTTCTCCCTTTGCCAGCATTCATTCTGAGTAGCTCAAAAAGGAATCAGCTTGGAGTCTAATCCCACATCATAACTAATAATCCACAGAGCTCTCTGTTCTAAATCTCAGAAAAGTGTGGTCTATTTGTGATATAGACTACTGCATCACTGTATACCCCTGTAAAGGGCCTCCAACACCTAAATTAAAGACGGATATTACTTTACTGTTCTGTTGCAGTACCAGCCTTTATTGATACCTCATACCAGGTTTGGACACCCTCCCCCATTTCCCGCTGCCCTTAGTGACAGCGGGTCATACCCTACTTCCCTCTCCAGCTTCGCCCAAAAGGGGGCACTCCCCTGGGAGGGTGCCATACATGGACATTGCACTTGCTGTCTTGCTACTAGCACTCTGGCCACACTAAGGCTACTATACCTTCAAGTCATAGATTTCCTAGTAGAAGCCTGAGAATACATACCCTATAAAAAGCAGCATATGTGGCAAAGGGCTGCATCCAAGTTATATATTTCTCCTAATTTCAAGAAGTGAGAGGTCAAAGTATACCTTGTAAAGCCTAAAGGCACTCTCCCATTTTACAAATGCTCTGCTAATTGCACTGCTTCAGGGGAGGGGGCGCTCTTAAGGCTCTGGATCTTAACACATATACACATTGTTTTAAGCCATTTTGCAACGCCAATTTTCAACTTCTTTCTCCTCTGACCTTGGACTGAGTCTCTGTTCACAGATTGTGCCGCCTTCAGTTCTGAAAATGGCACAAGCCAACAAAAGAAAACCCAAGCCATCAGTTGGCCCTAAAAGGACTGTGGTGGACCATTTCAACCCTCAGCTTCTATCTACAAATGAAGACTCACAAGACAGCTCCAGCACATCAACGCCAGGATCAGACATGGTGACCACTACTCTTCAGGCCCTTCAAGAAGCTGCTCCGACAACTGTAACACCTTCATTTATACTATCTTCTCTGCAATCTTTACTTGAGGCACACCACTCCTCCTTTCAGTCTCAAATTACTGCCTCACTGACAGAGATGCGACGAGACCTGACCTCTACCTCAGAAAGAGTGGACACACTTGAGAGGAAGCAGGAAGACATGGTAGTTGAACAGGCTAATGTACTAGCATATGCTCAGAGTCTGGCGGAACAGCTTATCATGTTAGAAAATAAAGTAGCGGATGCTGAAGACCGATCCCGTCGGAATAACCTACGTCTTAGGGGGATTCCTGAGAGCGTAGCCTCCAGTGACTTATCTACCCACCTGTCTGAGTTCTTTAACTTTCTGGCGCCGCCAGTGAATCCCAGTGAGGGACTTATTGATAGGGCACATAGGGCCCTTCGTCCTCGAAGCCTAGCAACTGATAAACCAAGGGATGTCATTGTGCGACTGCATTTCTTTACATATAAGGAACGGCTTGTTAGGGCCTCCATGTCCAAGCCTACTCTACCAGAACAGTTCAAGGACATCATCATCTTTGCTGACCTTTCTCACCATACCCTTCAGCAACGCAAGTCTTTTGGAGTCTTCACTAAGTTTCTTAGAGCGCACAGTATAAAATACAGATGGGGTCATCCGACACGACTTTTTGTTCTAAAAGATAATCAGCAATATATTGTCACCACACTTGAACAAAGTCAGAATCTTCTGCAGAGATGGAGCTCTTCATCTTCATCTCCACCTGATACTCCACCCCAAAGCTCTTTGAATCCCTTGGTCCCACAATGGGGTCCACTTCCTCAAAGACTTCCTAAAGACTCAGCTTCAACCAGTCAGGTTCAAGAAGAGGGTGATGACTGAATATGAGACGCAGGAGAGGTGAAATAGCTACACTCTTTCACTTTTCTTTTGTTTGGTTTTTTTTTATCTCTCCACCTTTACATATAAACTGCAAGTGACTTTTCTATTGATAAATATTCTGTTTTTTTCTTGGTGATTTTGACTTACGCAAAGACTTTAATCTTAAGTGTATATGTGTCCATACCCTACCCCACCCACCCATCCCTATCTTCTCTCTTCCTCTCCCTTCTCTCTTTTCCCCTCCCCCTCTCTTTGCTTTTTTTTTTTTTTTTTTTTTTTTTTTTTTTTTTTTTTTTTTTTTTTTTTTTTTTTCTCTTTCTTCCAGCTTTTCTCTTTTCCCTCTCTTTTTCCCTCACCTCCCCTCAAACGGGGATATCCTCTTTTATCCAAACTAGGAACTAATGATGTACTTGAGCTTTCAGGAACGTATTTGTATCTGTTAGGTACTGCTGTCGGCGTGTTGTATCCTGCCTAAATGGTGGGATGGCCACCGACTGACAGTATACTACGGAATCCACCAATTAATGGTCACGATGCTCCCATGTGCACTACTATCTTAAATCCACCACTTGTTCTCCAGTTAAATTATATTTTAGATGATGTATACTGTAATGCATATGCCACTTGTGTTACATGGTGCCTTATTCGGTGATATACATCCCCACTTATTCGGAGATGGGCTTACACGCTACTTATGACTTATAGCGCAGAGAGGTGTTGTGTTCCACAACTGGCATACTTGATCTTTCTGATTATATGTTACGCTTATTATATATGTTACTGTTTTTTATTGCATATGTTATTGTTATATTTATGTACTACTAGCATTTGCCTAATCGGCGGGGTGGACATATGATGGTAACTAACTGACTGATCTACTACTGGTTTTGTTATCTTCTTCCATAATATTATTGCCCATATGTTATTTGTTTATGTCGGATCTCCACCTCGAGTGATATGCATAATAATGCCTATGCCATTCTGTGATGCATCCTTCCTCTATCACTACTATGCTACTAAACCTACCTCTTTTTGGATAGGCCAAAGAGATAGCTGTGATTTACAGTGTTGTGGAGGTGTGGTGCTACACAGCTGGCTTACTCACTCTATCTGTTTAGATTACTATTATTATGTTGATGTTCTCTAATTATTGTTCTTGCCTTTGTACTCCTGGCCCATGAGTGGCTCTACTTTTTTCCCCCTCCTCTGCTCCCTTTTCCACTTTGGCCCTCTGTCCTCTCTCTCCCTTCTACCCTCTTGTTCACTCTTTCCTTGATCCAGAGTCTATGTGCTTCCCCCTCCCCCCTACTCTCACTTCATATTATCTCTTCCCTCCTCTCTTTTGTATGATCTAATAACCAAGTTACTGGCTAGTACTGGCCACCTCCCCCCCACTTAAAGTACTCTGGATAAGTGTTCCAGAGGCTACACACGCGGTTTACCTTGTTTATATACCGCACCCTTTGTGCTCGAATTTGTCTGTTTTGCCTGTTTTGTATATTTTATCTCAGATTTTGCCCGCACCAGCGGTCCTTTTTTCTCTCACATTTTGAGACTGTGCTAAGTGTATTTATCTACCTTAACTACCCCTCCCCTTTTTTTTTTTTTTTTTTTTTTTTTTGTCTCCCCCTTCCTTTTCGCCCTTCACCCTACTTCTCCCCCCCTCAATTACCCTCCTTCCCTAGTGTACCCCTCCTCCTTCTTGTTAGCCTGTCTGGCCGCTACCTACGCAAGGAGGAAACGCAACTGTAAGTATGCCATTCTGTTGTGTCACTCACAATGTGAGAGGGCTCAACTCCCCGACTAAGCGCAGCATTTGCCTTAGGTCTTTAGCCAAATCTGGTGCCCACCTGGTTTTTCTACAAGAGACCCATTGGGTTAAAGGTGCAAAGACACCCATTCAGTCTAAACTGTACCCGATAGTCGAGACTGCTAGCTTCTCCCAGAAATCAAGAGGAACGGCTATCCTTATACACAAAGATGTCTCATATGAGAGTGTTTCTGTTGAAGCTGACCCCCAGGGTCGATATTTGATTCTTGTTTGTAAGTTGGATGGCGCTATGTATACATTGGCCTCTTATTATGGACCCAATAAACAACATATCCGGTCATTGCGTAAATTCCTCCAGAGACTGGAGGCTTTGCGCCAAGGCCTCTTGCTTCTCGCTGGTGATTTTAATATTATCTGGGACCCCAATTTGGATAGGCGATCAGATACCACTCGCAAATCCCCTAAGCCACTAGCTGAATTGTCGCACAAATTCCGGAATTTGATCTACCGCTTTAACCTGTTTGACATATGGCGCGCCCTTAACTCGACTGCTCGTGATTATACTTACTTTTCTTCGGTACATCGCTCTTATTCGCGTTTAGATTTTTTCTTTTGTGACCCGAGTCTGCTAGATGGGGTACTTCGTGCTTGGATCCCCCCTTGCTCATGGTCTGACCATGATCCTGTGTATATTACTCTGCGATCTTCTATAGAACTCCAACGATCCTCTACATGGCGCTTACATCCTCATCTGTTCTCAGCTCCGGGAACAGAAGCTTCTATTGCTAGGGACATTGCAGACTTTCTAACTTTAAACGACACCAATGAGGTTGATGACTTTACCTTGTGGGCAACATTGAAGGCGTATATTCGAGGATCGTTCATAAAAATAGCAGCAGCTGATAAAAAGCGCAAAGGGGAAACCCTAGCGCAACTCACTATGAACCTCCGTAAGATCTCTGAGGAACATAAAATGAATCCCACAACCACACTGTCCAAACAACTAATGGACCTTAAGGCACGGATAGTTCATCTGGAGACCGAGAGGTCAGCCGTGAGACTTTTACGGCTTAAAGAAATATATTACCACAAAGGTAATAAAGCAGACAGACTGCTGGCGAATCGGCTACGTCAAAAAACTGCAGCGGCACGCATCCCCCAGTTAAAGGTGGATGGTCGGTGCATTTTGAAACCTACAGATATTGGTAACGCCTTCGCGGACTATTATGCCTCTCTCTATAATTTAAAACAGGACGGCCTAACCTTCCCCCCAACGTCTGAAATTATTGAGGCATTTCTAACTCCGTTAAATCTCCCTGTGGTTCCTCAGGATCGTATTGCCTCCTTGCAGAGTCCCATCTCGCTAATGGAAATTAAAAAAGCTATTAAATCCCTCAAAGCTTTCAAATCCCCGGGGCCGGACGGTTTTTCTGACTTATTTTATAAAAAGTTTCAAGTTCAGCTACTTCCCATTCTAGGGCGTCTTTTTACACTGGCAAGTGAACAAGGGACCTTCCCGGCCGAATTCTTGCAGGCCACTATCATCACTATCCCGAAACAAGGGAAAGATTTAACGCTTTGTGGCAGCTATAGACCAATTTCGTTGCTGAACCTTGACGTTAAGCTGTATGCTAAAATTCTAGCCTCGCGCCTTAACTCCTTGTTACCTATGCTGGTCAACTCAGATCAGGTAGGCTTTGTCTTACATCGGCAAGGTCCGGATAATACAAGACGACTCCTGAATATCTACCTTGAAGCTCATAGCTCACGTCTGCCCTGTGTCACCCTGTCGCTGGACGCCGAAAAGGCCTTCGACAGGGTGAACTGGGAATATATGTTCACTGTGCTACGACGATTTGGCCTTCCGGAGTCCTTCATTGTAGCAATCGCGGCGTTATATTCTACCCCGTCAGCAGTAGTCAAGGGCCTGGGGTTCTGCTCCAGGCCTTTTAAGATCACGAACGGCACGAGACAGGGGTGTCCATTGTCCCCGCTCATCTTTGCCCTTATGATGGAGCCCTTGGCCGAGACTATCCGGTCTTGCCCTCTGATTAAAGGAGTCTACATACATCGCACAGAGCAGAAGACTGCTCTATTCGCAGACGACCTCACAGTACTTGTATCGGACCCTCTTGCCTCTCTCCCCCATCTATTCTCGCTGCTGGACAACTTTGCCTTAGTTAGCTACTATAAATTAAATGTTCTTAAAACAGAGGCTTACGCAATCAATATTTCAGAAGAGACTCTCGGTACGCTAAAACGTACCTATAAATTTTCATGGTCCACGACCCATATTAAACATCTCGGAGTTTACCTCTCCCATAGTGTTTCGGAGATGATTGACTTGAATTTTACTCCTCTGCTATCAAATATCGAAAAGTCTACCGACACATGGAATGTTCCATCACTCTCATGGCTGGGCCGGATAGCAGCTTTTAAAATGAGCCTATTACCGAAACTTACCTATCTGTTTCGTTCGCTCCCTATTCCGATTCCTAGGTCGAAAATTTACAAATTCCAGCAACTGTGCAATAAATTTATATGGCGCAATAAAGTCCCGAGATTAGCTACCAATATCTTGCAACAGCCCTTACTGGCTGGCGGTGCAGCTGCCCCTAATATCTTGAAATATCACGAAGCAGCCAGACTCTCCCATGTAACTCAATGGAACTCGACACTGGTCAGCCGGTGGTCAGAGATTGAACAAGCGTCTCTTCCGGCTGGGTATACCTTGAGAGATCTTCTGTGGATCCCCAAGCACTCTAGACCGTCTGCCCTCCTGGCTAACCCTATTATAAAGTCGAATTTGAGATTCTGGGATAAGGTTCGTAACCTTCCGTCCATAGCGCCTCACCCCTCACCGTCACACTCCTTAAGAGGATTACTATTGTCGCTACCAGATTCTCATCCTAACTTATGGCTTGCTTTGGGCTTGACCAAGATAGCAGACCTCTATGCAGGAGACAAATTACTCACTTATCAAAGTTTCCTTCGGAAATTTAGCCCACCCCCTCTTTTACACTTTGAATTTTGGAGACTACGTAGCCTCCTCATATCATGGGGCTTTGATACAAGCTCTTTGAGAACAAAAACTACCTGGGAGGTGAGATGGGACTCTCAAACCCCACCTATCAAACTCCTATCCATTTCGTATCTTGTACTCATGAAACCCCCAGTTTTCTACAAATCTCCCCCGATTCGGCACTGGGAATCTTCCCTGGCGGTCTCACATGAACCACAGCACTGGCGGACTGCAGTCCAACTCACTAAGAAAGCGATACACTGCACAACTCTGTATGAGTTGTTTCTCAAGGTCATGCTTCAATGGCATATGACTCCCATTCGCTTGTTTAAGATTTCGCCAGTCAACTCACCTAAATGCTGGAGGGGTTGCGAGGACATGGGAACCCCTCAACATATCTGGTGGTCTTGCCCACAGATTCAGCCGCTCTGGCAGAGAGCAATCCGGTATTGCTCTTCGGGGGGTATTTCAGTACCTCTGTCCTCAAGTTCATGTTTGTTTCACATCTTGCCCGGTAAGCTGACCTTACCTCAAAAACTGTTCTGTATCTACCTGTTCCTGGCCGTTAAACTGGCTGTGGCCCGTATGTGGCTAAAACGTGTTGCACCCTCTTGGGAGCAAGTGACCGACATTTTGGACTTTGTTAAGAAAATGGAGTCCTACGTCTCTCACATCCATGGATCAGTGGACCTTCAGATCAAAACTTGGGCATATTGCCCAAAGTAATTCTCTCTGCAAATAATACGGGGTGATTGTGGTTCTTTGGTGTTGGACCGACTTAGCGCTATATGAACACTTCTACCCCTCCTCATCCCCCCCCCCCTTACTGAACCCTCCCTAAAATTCCATCCCTATACCTTTTTCTGGTCTGTGTGTGTGTGTTTTTTTTTTTTTTTTTTTTTTTTTTTTTTTTTTTTTTTTTTCCTCTCCCTTTTTCCCCTCCCCCGCCTATTAAATAGCTCGGCACAGCCTGCATTTGTTTCGACTAATATACCTGATCTGTAATGTTTTATGGTTAAGTTATGATATTAGTATGCACAACTATGATAAAACATCTATACTCTCTTTTATTATCTGTGATTGCTTTACATATTGTAATCTTCTGTTAATATTGTAATATGTATTATTGATATGTATGTACATGCTTTTGATGCTCTTATGTTCATACATTTTTTCAAAAACAATAAAAATTATTCTCAAAAAAAAAAAAAAAAAATAAATACAAAGTTGCCTGTAAAATAAAAATAAACCCTGAGCTAGATACAATGTAACTATTAGTTATATTGTAGCTAGCTTAGGGTTTATTTTATAGGTAAGTATTTAGTTTTAAATAGGAATAATTTATTTAATTGTAGTAATTTTATTTAGATTATTTTAAATTATATTTAAATTAGTGGGGGGTTAGGGTTAGACTTAGGTTTAGGGGTTAAGAACTTTAATATAGTTGCGGCGACGTTGGGGGCGGCAGATTATGGATCAAAAAATGTATAGAGGTGGCGGCGATGTTAGGGACGGAAGACTAGGGGTTAATAAATATAATGTAGGGTTTGGCGATGTTAGGGACGGCAGATTAGGGGTTAATACATATAATGTAGGTGGCAACGGTGTCCGGAGCGGCAGATTAGGGGTAATAATATAATTCAGGTGTCGGCGATGTCGGGGTCGGCAGATTAGGGGTTAATAAGTGTAATATTTGGGGTGTTTAGACTCGGGGTTCATTTTAGGGTGTTAGGTGTAGACATAAAAAGTATTAATCAATGGGGCTGCGTTAGGAGCTGAATGCTGCTTTTTTGCAGGTGTTAGTTTTTTTTTTTCAGCCGGCTCTGCCCCATTGATTCCTATGGGGAAATCATGCACGAGCACGTTTAACCAGCTCACCGCTACCGTAAGCAACGCTGGTATTGAGATGAGATGTGGAGCTAAATTTTGCTCTCCTCTCACTTTTCTGCGGCTAACACCGGCTTTCTAAAAACCTGTAATACCAGCGTTGTCTGTAGGTGAGCAGTGAGCAGAAACTGCTCGTTAGCACCGCACAGCTTACCGACAAAAACTCGTAATCTAGCCGATAGTTGTTTTTTTGAATCACATAAAAGACCAATTGATGTGATCAAAGGCCTTTCCACACCTGTAGAGATTAAGGTTAGCGGTGTGGAGTGGTAGTGAGCATGGATAATCAACTGTCATACCTTTAGGGTGTTACCGCTCGCTTCTCTGGCTGGTATAAAACCAACGTGGTCTGTTGATATTAACTGTGGCAAGAAACGGTTTTCTCTATTAGCTAGTACTTTTGCTAGGACCTTAATATTCGTATTTAAAAGGGAAATGGGCCTAAAGTTCTCCAGTTTAATAGGTTGTTTTCCTGGTTTGGGACGTAACGTGATATGGGCCTCCAACATTGTGCTGGGCAAATCTGATGACTCTAGAAGGTAATTAAATCATTGCAACAGGTGTGGTATTAGACGCAGTGAATATATTTTATAATATTTAGGTCTAAGACCCTCTGGACCAGGATTTTTCCCTATAAGGAGGTCTTTTATAGAGCAAAGTAATTCCTCCGTTGTGAATGGACTTTGAATTTTCCCATGATAAAGTTGGTAAGTGTACTCCCTCTAAGTAATTCTGTAGTAGGGAACTGGGAAGTTGCTGAGTTCCTGTTTGAGGCTGGCTATTTACTTTCTCATGAATGTTATATAAGGCCATATAATACTTACAGAAAGCATCTGCTATCGCTTTGCCATCTGTCCGTTTTGTTATGCCTATATTTTTACCTGTTTTGTGGATTGACCGTCGAGGACAAACCTTTATTATGGTGCTAGTATCATAACTGAATATTTTAAGGAGTTATTTTCTAGTATTTTTGGACTCTTCTCCCCCTGTAATCTTCATAACTAATAAGATTAACACAAACAACCAGCGGCACTTGATAATGTAATAATTGTTGTATTACCGGTGGTCAATTGTTTGCACTTTAATTAAAGGGATAGTAAACCCAAACATTTTCTTTCATGATTCAAATAAAACATGCAATTTTAAACAACTTTCCAATTTACTTGTATTATCTAATTTGTTTGTTTCTCTTGCTGTTCTTTGTTGAAAAGAATACCTAGGTACTATTGGGAGGTAGCTGCTGATTGGTGGCTGCACATATATGCTTTTTGTCATTGTCTTACTTGATGTGTTCAGCTAGCTCCCAGTAGTGCACTGCTGCTCCTTCAACAAAAGATACGAAAACAACAAAGCAAATTTGATAATAGAAGTAAATTGGAAACTTTAACCCCTTTGTGGCGGTACTATAATGTTCAGTACCGCCACAAAGGGGTTAAAAACATTCCGATGTATACACTATTAGTAAATTTGAAATTACATGATCTTCGATGCGTTCGCGTGATTTCAAGGCCGGGATCAGATCACAAGGGACTGCCTACATTCTTAAGCAGGCCCCCAGGCCGATCCTTGCCTACATCAAAGGGGGAAGCTGAAGGGCACCGTATATGGTAGGATGGTCCATGCCTTCCTAATGGTGTTAAAGCTCAGCCCTGTTAGGATGGCATGGAATGGCATAAAGAGGTTAAAATATTAAACATAAATATTAGATGAACATTTTGTATACAAATATAATTGTATAAATATGAAAAAGTGAGCTGAAATTTGCACAAAGATATTTTTACTATCAAAATTTGTTTCCATGAGGATATAAATCCATTAGATGCGTCAGAAAGAAGGACTGCTAAACGTGTAAGTGGCCTAATAAACCTTTAGACGACTTCATGACCTTAAAGGGACATTAATGAATGTTTTTCTTTGTTAACTTAAGAAGATGAGATTTTAAAATGTATTACATATGTATTATATATGTATTATTTTTTTAATTATGAAGTGTACATTGTAACTTAAAGGGACACTGAACCCAAATTTTTTTATCTCGTGATTCAGATAGAGCATGACATTTTAAGCAACTTTCTAATTTACGCCTATTATCAAATTTTCTTTATACTCTTGGTATCTTTATTTGAAATGCAAGAATGTAAGTTTACATTTTTGGTGAACAACCTGGGTTGTCTTTGCTGATTGGTGGATAAATTCATCCACCAATAAAAAAGTGCTGTCCAGAGTCCTGAACCAAGAAAAAAGCTTAGATGCCTTCTTTTTCAAATAAAGATAGCAAGGAGTAAATTAGAAAGTTGCTGGGGGCGGAGCCAACTTCCAAGGGAGTCAGACGTGCATGAGAGGAGCTCCTGGCTCCATTAAGGCTCAAACTTTATTTATCTACCCTTAGGATAAAATTTTCTCATGTTACAAAGAGTTTCCCTGACCTCCACTAATCAAAAGACCTAACAATTGCTCAAGCGGATATCACCGACTGTTGGAACCTTTTAAAACTATGGCCGAGACGGAGGCCCTGTACAGCTGGGTGGAGGATGTGGCGCAGCTCCTACATGAACACTATGCCAAACTGGAGGCAGCTTTATCTGAGAGCTACGCTGAAAGTAATGGCCCTACGCATGTTGCTCCCAACTTGACTAACGCTGACACTATCCTAGACCAGAGTAACGTCACTGAAACGCTAACCCCCGGGACCGCGTGGTGTCTGCTTGACTCTCTACAACATGGAGAATTGCCCAATTGTCGCAACAGAAATCAAGGTAACCGTGAGGCATACCAATTAATGAGGAGTGAAGAAGGCGGCTATTCTGACATGCACCCTCACCCAGGGCAGACTGACGAGACACCAGATCTGCACATCATTTGGATCACGCTTCCAAACTCACCTGCAGCTATGGGGCGCACGGTGCTTGCAGCTAGCAGTCATGGTAGGAGGGCTCTCCCTTTGCTACAAGAGATCGGTGCAGGGAACTGCTCTGTTACCCCTAGAGCTGCGGAGTTGAGAGTTTCTGCTCCGGTATCCTAGTCACAGTCACACAGGGGCAAGATGACAAGAGCTCAGCTGCTGCCTTGGATTAATGGTACAGCACCTCCGCTGGGCAAAGTAAGCTTTCTATTCCCTAGAACATTGAAAACCAGGTATGAAGCTCCCAACTTGCACCAAAAAAGGGGAATTGGCTAGTCTGGTTTAGGGGCATTGCCCCTCTTTACCATGAAGCAGGCTATTTAACTATAGACATTGGATTTTGCCTCATGAGACACTGGACAGCGCATTAGATAAAGATAATTATCTCATCTCTATGCACCATACACGCAAGTTTGTTTACGGTTATTGTTTGCATTATATATGTTCTCCTGAGTTTTATAGTGCAGGGTACCTAGAGGTTCCATAGACTCATGTTACTTAGACGTTTTATAATTTACCCTGTTTATAACTATATACTTTGTTTCTTTTAGAAATATAGTCCTTTAGTGCTCTTCCATAAGCTTAGATTTCATCTTGGCCCTCAATATAATTGTTTATCTAAACATGTCAATATCCTGCTTAATGAACCATCATATGTATACTTAAACCAGATGTTGCAAAAATATATTGTTATACACTTACATGTGTTTACTAACCTATTACCTTATATGTCCACTGTGTGGCTATTGTTTATTACAGTTTAACATGTTAGTTAGTACTGGTCACAAAAGTGTTGTTCCCTTGCCTGCTTATGTTTAAGGTTCACTACGACCAATATTATGGGAATTTTTTTTCACAACAGGTGTAGCTTAGGTTACACTGAATTTCTTTTTCTTATGTACTCTTACCACTTCTCTTACTCCAAATGTATAGGATAAGGTGCGCATATATTTACTTAATGGCATGTTATGTTAAGATAAAGTGTTGTGCTTGAGGGGTATTCCATTAGTGTGGAGGGTATGTCCCTTTGTGACCTACAGCCGACCTTCTATAGTATTTTCCATACCTTGTTTATTAATACATAAATCTTCCCTGATAGCTACTGGCTATAATGGCCCCTTCTAGAAGCCATCTATCTAAGCCGGTAAAGAAAATACACTATGATGTCAATGAGGATGCGCATACAAATTCAGCTAACCGTGTTTAGATCGTTTTTATATGAATATATGTTTTTACTCCCTTCATACCCTTCGCAGCTAATGGGCACTTTAAGCTGAAATAAAGTTTGATATGCTGATCTCTACCACTCTAAAGGCTCCTAAGGTGTGAGTGTCTGCGGCCGAGATACTTGGACCTTTTTACGTTTATCCCTATAGACGAGATCTGCATCATATCTCTAGATGGGAGACTAAATAAATAGTTAGTAGGGAAATACCAATTTTCACTATTAGTTATCTACATAATCCCCTGCAATTAGCCCCAGACTTTTGCTAATCATCAATATCTATATTCCGCTAGTGTAACCTTACACTTAAGTGTTCAATATGTGTATTAAAGCAGGCTGGTCCTGCATTTTGCTGAGTCGCCCTTCCTATAGTACCAGAGCTAAGCTACACAATTCTTGCCAACAGCATTCTGTAAGAGTATCGGGCCCTGATATGTTGGGGTCTGCGCTGGTCCAGTGTGCATTCAGTCCTTCTCATACATACACTAGCGACCCATGGGTTTAGATGACCCCATACATAGATTTGGTGCCTTGCTTCATTTAAGCATGTCTTCTTTGACATTTAATATTGCAGCTACCTTTGCCTTTCTTGGAAGGTAGGGCCTCTAGATATGTTTGGTTCATTTTACTAAATCTACCACCTCCCCTCCCCCCCTTCATAATACACTCCCTGGTTTGGGAGAATTAGCTACGCAGTCTCTCTTACTTATACCGCACCCTAACTATCTTATGTTTTGTAGAATAATATTCTAGTGACTTTACTTCCCCCTTTCCAATTCTAGAGTGTGATAAAATAACAAAAATTCTGAGGTTCCATAATTGAGATCCATAAGTGGTCTCCTCTATATGAAATAGCCCTCTGTAAATTTCATTGTACTAAGTGATATGGGGCCCTTGAGTGGCCTCCTTACTGATATAAGAGGGCTTTGCTCTTTTTATTGGCATGTCCGTGTTAATTGGTTTCATCTTCTACAGCAAGCCCATACTGTATTAACCTCTCTTCATATAGTCAGATGATATTGCTCATTGTAAGTGTAACTATAATATGTAACCTAGGGTTAACATTTTTGTTATAATCATAAGGTACACCTTGTTATATGCAGTATTGGAATGCAACTGTTTGATGCTGTAATGCTTATTATGTATGCCATTTTTTTTTTCCTCAATAAAAATATTAAAAAAAAATAATAATTAGAAAGTTGCTTAAAATTGCATGTTCTATCTGAATCATGAAAGAAAAAAATTAGGTTCAGTGTCCCTTTAATTAGAGATAGATGACCAAAACAATACAAAGAAACTGTGTGCTAGATATAGTTTATTGACTTCTAGAATGAATGTCCATATAAAGATGTGATGAATGGAAGTATAAAATAAAAGTCCATGTAATGGCCTCTAGTTATTAAGCTCCATACTTACCTGCATTCGCCAGCCCCAAAACGCCCGCCTAAGATCGCCTAACATCGCCGCTGCGGACCTGAATACGTTTGCCAAATTTATCAAGAAAGCTGTCAAAAAGCCGCGCACCAAGTACGGTGTAATGAGCAGCAGACTGTGATATTTATCAGTCATCGATCTCGCTGCTCTTCGGCTTCTTTGCAGCTTTCTTGCTACCCTGTCACTAAGCACCCACACTATACTACACTGTTTTACCCCCTAAACCGCCGCTCCCGGAGCCCCCCGCAACTAAATAACGTTATTAACCCCTAAACCGCTGCTCCCGGACCCCGCTGCACCTATAATAAATATATTAACCCCTAAACCGCCGCTCCCGAACCCCGCCGCCACCTACATTATACATATTGACCCCTAATCTGCCGCCCCCTATACCGCCGCCACCTACATAAACTTATTAACCCCTATCCTGCCGCTCCCGGACCCCGCCGCAATTAAATAAATGGTTTAACCCCTAAACCGCCTCTCCCGGAGACCACCACCACCTACATTATATTTATTAACCCCTCTCCTGCCCCCCTACACCTATATTAAACTTATTAACCCCTATCCTGCCCCCCCTACACCGCCGCCACTATATTAAACTTATTAACCCCTATCCTGCCCCCCCTACACAGCCTCACCTACATGATATTTATTAACCCCTAATCTGCCCCCCCTACACCGCTGCCACTATATTAAATGAATTGACCCCTAAACCTAAGTCTAACCCTAACACCCCCTAACCTAAATATAATTTAAATGCATCTAAATAAATTTAATATTATTACCTAAATTAAATACTTACCTATATAAATAAACCCTAAGATAGCTACAATATAACTAATAGTTACATTTGTATCTATCTTAGGATTTATTTTTATTTTACAGGCAACTTTAAATTTATTTTAACTAGGTACAATAGTTATTAAATAGTTATTAACTATTTAATAGCTACCTAGCTAAAATAAATACAAAAGTACCTGTAAAATAAATCCTAACCTAAGTTACAATTACACCTAACACTACACTATCATTAAATAAATTAAATTAATTAACTACAATTACTTAACAATAAATTAAAATGAACTAAAATTAACTAAAGTACAACCCCCCCCCCACTAAATTACAGAAAATAAAAAAAAATTACAAGAAGTTTAAACTAATTACACCTAATCTAAGCCCCCTAATAAAATAAAAAAGCCCCCCAAAATAATAAAATTCCCTACCCTAAACTAAATTACAAATAGCCCTTAAAAGAGCTTTTTTTTAATCAGCTCTTTTACCAGCCCTTAAAAGGGCTTTTTGCGGGGCATTGCCCCCAAGTAATCAGCTCTTTTACATGAAAAAAAAAAAAATACAACCCCCCAACATTAAAACCCACCACCTACACACCCAACCCTACCCTAAAACCCACCCAACCCCCCTTAAAAAAACCTAACACTACCCCCTTGAAGATCACCCTACCTTGAGCTGTCTCCACCCAGCCGGGCAGAAGTCTTCATCCGATCTGGCCTGAAGTCTTCATCGAATCCAGGCAGAAGAGGTCCTCCAAGCGGCAGTAGTCTTCATCCAAACGGCATCTTCTATCTTCAATCAACCGGAGCAGAGCGGAGCCATCTTCAATCCAGCCGATGCGGAGCCATCCTCTTCAAACGACGTCCTAACACTGAATGAAGTTCCTTTAAATTACTTCATCCAAGATGGCGTCCCTTGAATTCCGATTGGCTGATAGGATTCTATCAGCCAATCAGAATTAAGGTAGGAAAAATCTGATTGGCTGATGCAATGAAGACTTCTGCCGCTTGGAGGACCTCTTCTGCCCGGATTCGATGAAGTCTTCTGGCCGGATCGGATGAAGACTTCTGCCCGGCTGGGTGAAGACGGCTCAAGGTAGGGTGATCTTCAAGGGGGTAGTGTTAGGTTTTTTTAAGGGGGGTTTGGGTGGGTTTTAGAGTAGGATTGGATGTGTGGGTGGTGGGTTTTAATGTTGGGGGGGGTTGTATTTCTTTTTTTCTCAGGTAAAAGAGCTGATTACTTTGGGGCAATGCCCAGCAAAAAAGTCATTTTAAGGGCTGGTAAAAGAGCTGATTACTTTGGGGCAATGCCCCGCAAAAAGCCCTTTTAAGGGCTATTTGTAATTTAATTTAGGGTAGGGAATTTTATTATTTTGGGGGGCTTTTTTATTTTATTAGGGGGCTTAGATTAGGTGTAATTAGTATAAACTTCTTGTTTGTAGTATAGTGTTAGGTGTAATTGTAACTTAGGTTAGGATTTATTTTACAGGTAATTTTGTATTTATTTTAGCTAGGTAGTTATTAAATAGTTAATAACTATTCTACCTATTTAAAATAAATACAAAGTTGCATGTAAAATAAAAATAAACCCTAAAATAGCTACAATGTAATTATTAATTATATTGTAGCTATCTTAGGGTTTATTTTATAGGTAAGTATTTAGTTTTAAATAGGATTAATTTATTTAATTATAGGAATATTTATTTAGATTAATTTAAATAATATTTAAAGGGACAGTACACTGTAAAATTGTTTTTTCCATTAATGTATTTTAAATGACTTGTTATACCAACTGCAGAGTATAAAATATTTGAGAAATTCCATTTTCATGCTTATTTGTGTATATGAAGTAGCTGATTTTGTGCTTTGAAACCACAGCCTATTACAATGGGTTGAACTTAAAGGGACAGTAAAGTCAAAACTAAACTTTCATGATTCAGATAGGGCATGCAATTTTAAATAACTTTCCAATTTACTTTTATCATCAAATTTGCTTGGTTCCCTTGGTTGTATTTTTGAAAAGCTAAATCTAGCTAGGCTCAAACTGATTTCTAAACAGTTGAAAACCGCTTCCTAGCTCAGAGTATTTTGAAAGTTTTTCACAGTTAGACTGTGCTAGTTCACATGTTTCATATAGATAACATTGTGCTCACTCCCGTGAAGTTATTTAGGAGTCTTCACTGATTGACTACACTGCATGTCTGTCTAAGGCACTTAGATAAGGAGGCTGTCTGCAAAGGCTTAGATACAAGGTAATCACAGAGGTAAAAAGTATATTAATATAACTGTGTTGGTTATGCAATAACGGGGAATGGGTAATAAAGGGATTATCTATCTTTTTAAATAAGAAAAATTTTGGTGTAGACAGTTCCTTTAAAGGTGATATCAGATCTTATTATGTTCTAAGTTTGTGTAAACAAACTTGCTTCCTTATCTTTTATTTGTCTGGAACACCAAAGCTCAATACATAGAGAGAACAATGGAAAATGATCTATCCTGCATCCCACTGAAAGTGTAATCTCTTCTGCTGGCTGTGTATACTTAGGCTATTCAATAGCCTATACTCCAGTATTAATTTGTTCAGTGTAGGTGGCAATACTACAGGCTAAATCAGCTATTTCAAATGCTGAAATAAGAGCAAAGGAGCTACTTGTAACCAATTTAATACACTCTAGCAGGTTAAAAGGATCATTGGGAATAATTTAAAGGGGATAATTTTTTTGGGTGAACTATCCCTTTAAGTTATGGGGGTGTTAGGGTTAGGGTTAGACTTAGGTTTAGGGGTTAATAGATATAATGTAGGTGGCAGCGGTGTACGGGGGGCAGATTAGGGGTTAATAAATGTAATGTAGGTGGCAGTGGGCTCCGGGAGCGGCGGTTTAGGGATTAAACAATTAAATTATTTGCGGTGGGGTCCGGGATCGGCAGGATAGGGGTTAATAACTTTATGTAGGGGCGGCAGATTAGGGGTTATTAGGTATAATGTAGGTGGCGGCGGGGTCCGGGAGCTGCCGTTTAGGGGTTAATAAATGTATTATAGTTGCGGCGGGGTCTGGGAGCGGCGGTTTAGGGGTTAAACATTTTATTTAGTTACGGCGGGGTCTGGGAGCGGCGATTTAGGGGTTAATACGTATATAGAGCTGCGGAATCTGTTGGCGCTCTACAAATACCTGATAATAATAATAATAATAATGTAGGTGGCGGCGGTGTCGGGGCGGCGGTTTAGGGGTTAATAAGTATAATGTAGGTGGTGGCGGTATGGGGGGGCAAGATAGGGGTTAATAACTTTAATATAGGTGGCGGCGGTATGGGGGGTAGGATAGGGGTTAATAAGTTTAATGTAGGTGGCGGTGGGCTCCGGGAGCGGCGGTTTAGGGGTTAAACATTTAATTTAGTTGCGGCGGGGTCTGTGAGTGGTGGTTTAGGGGTTAATAAGTATTATATAGGTGGGGGCAGTGTAGGGGGGGCAGATATGGGGTGTTTAGACTCAGGGTACATGTTAGGGTGTTAGGTGCAGACATTTCCCATAGGAATCAATGGGATATCGGGCAGCAGCGAACATGAGCTTTCGCTGCTGTCAGAATCCCATTGATTCCTATGGGATCCGCCACCTCCAGGGTGGCGGATTGAAAACCAGGTACCCTGGGCCGGATAAGTGCCGAGCGTACCTGCTAGGAATTTTAGAACTTTCAAAAGTAGTCAGATTGTGCCGAACTTGCGTTCGGCACATCTGGAGTGACGTAAGAATCAATCTGTGTCAGACTGAGTCCGGCGGATCGTATGTTACGTCACTAGATTCTACTTTTGCCGGTCTGTAGGGCTTGATAAATATGGCGAATCAGCCTCACCACAAATATGCTATTGAATTCCAGCGTATTTGCGGTTGACGGCCTGATAAGTAGAGGCCATAGTCTGTTTGTAATAGTAGGTAAAGCATAACTTTAGCGTAAAAACATTGGTGTCAGGCTTGCTAATTGCACCAAATAATACAAACATGAGGCAATGAGACTTATTTACAAAATTAACGCAATAAGGACTAGATTACAAGTAGAGCACTAAATTATCTTGCCTGTTTGCAGGGGCGCAATGATTAAACAGCTATGAAAAGTGCCTTTACATTGCGGTCTATGGGAACTGTGTGTCCCCAGGAAATATATATGTCCATATGAAGAAAGAAACAAAGCTGAGTCCTTACTTCTTTCCCAATCAACGGTTTATTCTGTGCTGAACATACAGATTACAGGTACATTCCCAACTAAATGACACGTTTCGCGAAATGCATACATGCGCTTCATCAGAGAGTAAATATATATGTATATGACTATATACTTATATATATATGTATGTGTTAATATGTGTAGATACACATATTAAGACATAAACATATATGTATATCAGCGTATACATATATATACATATATATTTAAATTTGCTGCCAATCACTGCACAACTTACCCCCTTCGCTGTGCAAGGTCTCTGACGGCATCAGAATGAGTCTCCCATTGGAGCCTATGGAAGCACACTCTTGTGAGCGCAATGCTTCATAGCAATGCTACCACAAGCTCGCTTTCGCATTGCTGTTAACTTGTAATGCACTGGTATTACAAAGTGGAGTGCAAATATCGCTTTCTTGAAAGCAATATTTAGCGCTCCACTTGTAATCTGACCCTAAATTGACTAGGAGTCAGAAAATCAGCACAGTTATTAAAAAAATAAGCAAAACTATATATTGTTACAAAAGCACTCCCAGATGGGCTATATAAATGGATCATCTACAAAACATTTATACAAAGAAAAATCTAGTGTGCAGTGTCCCTTTAAATTTGTAAGTTTAGTTGTTTATCAATATTCCGTGCTAAATTAAACATTTTAGTATGCACATTTCTGACTTTTTCCCAAAACGGTTGTATTTTAGAGCATGTCCACCAAATATGGTATAGTGATCCTAAGTGGTTAAGAACCATTGTCCAAGTGTCAAAGGTTTATTTTATTATCTGGAACATTTTAATTGAGGAGGGACTATGGTTGGGACGTAACCAGAATATGCTTCTTAATTGGGGAGAAGGGTGTGTTCAACGGGTTCTATGTCTTATTACAAGTCTCATCAATCATGTTCTATTTAACTAAACTGTAGCATAGCTATAAATTCAAAGATTTGGCATACCTTGTCCCCCACTATTGGGTGGGAGGTGAATGGTACATTTAGCTATATTTGCTGAGCATTATTAACAGATATATTAATTGAATATAGATTGAAGACTTGGGGACTGTTTAAAACACACAGAGGATTTTAGACAATAAGGTTATTGTTATTACATTATTTCTTCTGATCCTGGATATCATTTGGATAACCAAGATGTGCTCATAAAGGAGAATTTATGAAGGAATGTCTCACAATTAAGCTTATATAGCTGTTGAGGGATGGGAGAAAGATATATTGCAAAATATTTAAGGGCAGTTAGAGAACATTAGTAGATTATCTGTGAACAATGTGAGATGATATTGTGTCAACTTACCTCAAGACCTGATGTCAGGGTTGTTTCTGAGATGACTGCTTCATGCTATTTTTTAATAGGAAAAGATTATGATAATATTAAAATAACTTTAATTTAAGCTGAAGATCCTGTTTATGAATCTGTCTGGGATGATGAATTTTTTGTAGCACCTGGTAAACTAAGGTGCAGTCCAACCTGTAAAAAGCCTTTTCAGCATCCATCAATGGGAGGACTGATGTAAGATGATTAAGTGAGACATATTGCAGAAGTTGAAGAATTTTGACGTTGTTATCTTTTGCCTCTTTCTGCAGCAGAAATCCATCCTAGTCCCAGTGAATTAAATATGGAAGTACACGGTTGAGTCTATTGGCCAGGGCTTTGGTATATATCTTAAGATCTACATTGAGGAGGGATATGGGGGGCAGAAGTTTGCTGGTTGGTCTGATGATTATCCTGTCTTTGGCAAAGCTGTAACATGTGTGTCTAACATAGAAGCAGGCAGGAGTTTCCCTTGGTCTATCTGTTTAAAAAGCTTTGTTAAAGGGACATAAAAAAGTTGTACTTTAATTACTTTACCTGCAAATTTAAACTGCAGTGCCTCGTTATTAACCCTTTCTTTTTAGTTTCTGAATTGTAAAGCTCTAACTCCCCACACACATTTCCTTCTATGGCTGTATCAATATCTATTTTTGTTTTGGTAGAATGTAAAATGCATAGGGATTATCTGCTGGAGCATGCCTAGAAGCTGTAAACTCAGTTGAAATACAATGCCTGTGTCTAAACACTGATAAGAGGGGTGGAGTTGGCTGCTCCAGGCAGCTTAGCTATGTAATTTATTTTGCTTAATTTTGAAAATTATTTTAAAATACCAGCAATTTTTTTTATGCAAAGTATTTTAATTAATTAGCCCTTTTAGGATAAGCACAAATCTCAACCTGTTTTATGTCCCTTTAAGTGTGGAATAATTATCATTTTGTACATTTTATAATATGCCCTGTTAAACCTCTTTGGGGCAGAGCTTTTCCCTGAAGCTAATGTTTTAATAGGTACTTCCATCTCTTGAGAGCTTATTGGTTGAATGAATGTTTCTGTAATGTTTGGAGTGATTTTAGGTATATCAGTTGTCATATAAGTTTGTGTAATAAGCTCAGAAAGCTTCCGCTATAGTGGTTTGTTTTTGTTTTAATGCTCTCCCAGACCTATTCTCTTCAATAAAATATATTTGTTTCCAACTAGAAGCTTGCTTTTGCGCTCTAATACCTAGTAAGTCATTTAAAGGGACACTCAAGTCAAAATAAACTTTTATGATTTAGAAAAAGCATGCTGTTTTAAGACACCTTCCAATTTACTTCCATAATCAAATCTTTTTATATATGCAACCTTTCTGGGGAACAAGATCCTACTTAGCTTTTGCACAAGCTGACAGGGTATACGTACACTAATCTGTGATTGGCTGATGTCTGTCCCATGATACAAGGGGCCGGAAAATATAGACAAATACATTTGTCAGAAAAAAACCTCTACTGCTTATTTGAAATTCAGAGTAGGTGTTAAATCATTGTCTTTTTATTATCGACTTAATTATGCAACTTTCCTGTCTTGTGTGGCCCTTTAATGTAGTTCTGCTTTGATTCAATTTGTCTAGCAATGTTTTGTCTGTAGGGTTGAGTTTATGGAAGTGATCAAGATATAGGACCTCTTGCATCAGTTTAAGTTGGTGCTCTCTATTTTGCATATTTCTTTGTGCTTTATATTTTACTACTTTACCCTTGACAACATGGTTGTGAGCCTACCAGATGGAGCTGAAATCTACATCTGAGGTGTTTTATACAGTCTAGTCAGAATTACATTTTCATGATTCAGAAGATCATGCAATTTTAAACAACTTTCCAATTTACTTTTAGCATAAAATTTGCTTTGTTCTCTTGGTATTCTTAGTTGAAAGCTAAACCTAGGTAGATCATATGCTAATTTCTTAGCCCTTGAAGGCCACCTCTTATCTGAATGCGTTTGACAGTTTTTCACAGCTAGAGACGTTAGTTCATGTGTGCCACATGGATAGTATTGTGCTCACACCTGTGGAGTTACTTATGAGAGGGCACTAATTGGCTAAAATGCAAGTCTGTCAAAAGAACTAAAATTATGGGGGCAGCCTGTAGAGGCTTAGATACAAGGTAATCATAAAGGTAAAAAGGTATATTAACATAACGTAACGTAAGGGATTATCTCTCTTTTTAATCCATAACAATTTTGGAGTAGACTGTCCCTTTAAGAATGTAGCTGGATGGGAACTAACTGCTAATTTTTCAATAACAAGGTGCTAGCGACAAATTGAATCTATTATCCAGTTGGTTGTGCATCAGACACGGACCAATCAGATTATGCAATAACGGCCGAAGGCAGATACGCTCCAAAGAGTATTGTTTTAATCAGAGCCTCGGACAGCGCATCCACCTCTGGGAACATAACCATGGGTCACACCCCCCACAATGTGCTTTTAAAGGTTCTCGGACAGAATGACTGTGCGATGGATAATAATATAACAGACAAATGTCAGTCGGATAACAGTCCAGTCTGTCTGAGAACCTTTAAAAGCACGTTGTGGGGGTGGGACCCATGGTTAGGTTCCCAGAGGTGGTTGCGGTGCCCAAGGCTCTGATTAGAACAGAACTCTCTGAAGCGTATCTGCCCTCGGCCGTTATTGCATGATCTGATTTGTCCGTGTCTCTGTGGGTCACTGGATGCACAACCAATCAGATAATGTATTCAATTTGTCGCTAGCGCCTAGTTTGCAATAAGGTAGCACCTAGATCCCAGAAAAAAATCTCAAAACTTTTTTTTTTTAAATGTGCTGTACGCTAGTGATGGGGCGCAATGCAGGACTGAAGGCTGTCTCACCGGGATAGTGGGACAGACCTCTAAATTTGGATCTTTCCCACGCAACCCGGGACTGTTGGGAGGTATGCAAAAGTGGGAGAACGCTGATTGGACACCAATTCAAAACTTTAACTCACTTATGAAATGGATGGCGGAGCACAGGGTATTTGAATTTAATATCTATATTAAAAAGTAAGTTAAAGGGCATCTTCATTACAACTGATTAATTAAACTCCATCTTAAATATCACTAACATTCCAGATCTGATTTTAAAAAGAGAGCGTTTACCTTCACTTTAAACTGTTCCACTCAGACAAAAACTTTGTCAAACTTGTAATGATTTGTTGAGGTTTGCAATAGTTTTCACCAAATTTACAGTGTTGTTGTAGTTGTTATTTCTAATTTAGTTGAAATGCTTTTTATTATTATTATTGTTACATCATAAACAACAGGTACAAAACATAATGTTCATCCAGTACATTCCATAACAAATCCACTGACCTCTTGACCAAAGCTAATGTCCAGCATTCAATATTTCTTTGTGTGTTTGGTACCTTGAGAGATCATTACCTTACAGAGAAAAAATGAACTTAAAGATCATCTATGGCATTGTCCATCCGACCTGCATTGTAGCATAGTAAATTAGAATTTCAAGATCATGGAAGAATGGGAAAAGGATTGGCAAAAGGTAACATATCAAACTATTCATCACTGTTTCCTTCTCCCTGTTTGTTATGTTTACTCAGTACATATTTTCCCCTCACATTCTTCCACCCCCCCCCCCCCAAACAACTCAATAACAAAAATAAACCAACATAAAATTAAACTACATTCAACTTGCCTGTCGCTTCATTTCTCTTGCAGCGGATCCAGGAAAGGGGCCCCCACCAATCATTGAATTCAGTCTTAGTGGTGTACCTGCCCTTACCGTTTAATTTCTAATTTATGTCTCCCTCTACACCCTGATAACAGTCCTCCTCTCCCATTGCCAGAATGAGCGCCCTCCTTCCACAAGTCTCACTAGTATCCCGCCAGAAGCCAATAGTACCAAATTTTAGAGAATTGATCGAAATTATTTTTAATATGAGCTGCCGTTTCAGACATTTTATATGTAGCTTGGATTTTATCTATCACTTCCATCCAAGAAGGAGCTCCTGATTTCCAATATCTCGCCACGCAGATTCTGGTGGCTGTACAGAGAGTACGTATAAACGTGTTAATGGGAGCACCAAAGGGTTCAATGCGTTCGTTCAGCAGTGCTTGTGGTGCTGTTAGGGAAATGGTTTCAGATAGTACTTCACTAATTAGGTCAGATAGTCTGGACCATATTTGTTTAATCTGTGGGCAATCCCACCACATATGAATATATGTCCCCGTTTCAGCACATCCTCTATAGCAAAGTTTACTGCCCCTCTGAGTGTAGTGTGAGATGATTGTGGGGGTCAAGTACCATCTAAAAGATGTTTTAATACAGTTTTCCCTGAAGTCGGCGCTGATTAATCCCTTACTAGATGTATATAGTATTGATTCCCATTCCTCCCTTGAGTATATTATGTTTAATTCCTTTTCCCACTTCTCCATCAGTGAAGTTTTAGAGGTGTTTTTAGCTTTTTGAATCTCTAAATATATGGCTGAAATCAGTTGTTTTTTTTTTTTAGTAGAATTGCAGAAATGCTCTAGTTTTGTTAACTGCTTCACTGAACTGTGTGTCCTAAATTTAGCAATAGCAGAGGATACTTGCAAATATAGAAACCATTGAATTTTCTCGGGGTTCACTTTATCTTGAATTTGTTGATACGTGGCTATTCTATTTTTGTGTAAAAAATCCGCTACCCTATACAGCCCTTTATTTTCCCACTTCCCTATGTGTGCGTGAAAGTCTGGGTTTAGAAGAGTCTTTATCGGTCTCATGACTGAATCTGTTGGTATGAGATTCAAAGATCTGGACATCGAAGTCCAGAGTTGCATCATCTCGATCGTAAGTTTAGAAGCTGACATTCCCTTAAAGGGTTGTTTCGAGTGGTCCCATAAGATATCATCTGGGTATTTGTATTCTGTCATGAGTGTCTCTATCCGCACCCACACCCGGTCCCCTGATTTCTTGCTAAAGAGGGTGGTCTGCGCCAACCGCGCCGCTTGATAATAATGTATTAAATTTGGTGCTCCCACCCCTCCCAATTGTCTGTGCTGTTGAAGGATATGGGATGGAATTCTAGCTTTTTTATTACCTCTAAGAAAACCCAACAAGTCTGATTGCAATTTACCTAGGTCAATGAGTGGAACTTTAATTGGGAGGACTTGGAAGAGGTATAGAAGTCTCGGGAGAATATTCATTTTGATTGCCGTTAATCGGCCGTACCAAGAGAATCTGCCTTTTTTCCATATATTTATATCTTTTCTAATCATTCTATATAAAGGGACATAATTTAATCTATATAAGTCAGCCATATTATTCAAGATTTTAATCCCTAAATATTTGATCGATGTTATTTCTAACTTAAAGGGACAATCTACTTGAAATTTGTTATTGTTTAAAAAGATAGATAATCCCTTTATTACCCATTCCCCAGTTTTGCATAACCAACACTGTTATATTAATACACTTTTTATGTCTGTGATTACCTTGTATCTAAGCATCTGCAGACTGCCCCCTTATCTCAGTGCTTTTGACAGACATACATTTTAGCCAATCAGTGCTGACGTCTAAGTAACTCTACGGGAGTGAGCACAATGTTAAATATATGACACACATGAATTAGCACGGTTTAACTGTGAAAAACTGTCAAAATGCACTGAGATAAGTGGCAATTTTCAACGGTTTAGAAATCAATTTGAGCTTATCTAGGTTTAGCTTTCAAAAAAGAATACCAAGAAAACAAAGCAAATTTGACGATAAAAGTAAATTGGAAAGTTGTTTAAACTTGCATGCCCTATCTAAATCATGAAAGTTTAATTTCATTAACCCTTGTGCAGCCAAGGGACACTGCAATGTAGGTATAGCTATTCTGGAGACAAAAAGATAATGTATCAAATTATTTTTATATGAACATATATTAGGAAAATACGTCTTCAAAATACTATGGGGAGATCCCTTTTTTTAAATTAAACTCAATAACTTGTACATAATCAAAGAAGGCACACAGACACAAGTTCCACTTCATAATTACCACTAAAGTGTAGATGTTTTTTTAACAGTGACTTGCACACTGACCTACATTTTAACTATAATGTTACTTTTAACTTTTTTCAGACATAGTAAAAATAACAAATGATGCACTGGTATTTGCTTCCAGAGATTTAGGAACAAAACATGTGCCTAAGATGAGGCCAGGAAACTAATGCTGAAAAGGTTAGGCCACTGAAAAAAGATGAAGAGGTAATTTGTGAAAGAATAAATTTCCAAAATAAATACACCAATGGGTTAACAAAATATAATATCCCGTTAGTATGTTATGGTATGAAGGTATGAAGTAGTCTGGGGTTTATTAAACAGAACCTTTTAAACAATATTTATATATTTTATGGATTTCAAAACATGTTTTAAAATTAAGACATAGTTTAAGAGCAAAACACAACTCTCCTTACCATTACAATTTAGTCTTTTTAATTAATAGAATGAAAATGTGCTAACTGATTCAGAAACCCACTTTTTCCGTTTACAGGCAGTCCCCAGGTTACGAACAAGGTAAGTTCTGTAGGGTTGTTCTTAAGTTGAATTCGTATTTAAATTGGTACAGGCACTTTTTTAAGGTGAAACTATAGCCAAACATTTTTTTTAGTTTTGGATAGCATAGGGAAAACTTTGTTTTTCTATCTGTGTCCCTGTTCAGAAAATTTCACATCATTTTCTGTCCTTGTGACAATTACATTTTGAGTATTTTGGGTTATCCTGGAAAGAAGGATTGCCTGTATATTAAATGATAAAATCAATGCAAATGACAACATTCTATACAGGTCCATAATCAGATGCTGAAGCTGAAACAAATCTTAGCTAAAATGTCTGCTATTAAATTAAAAGGAATTCATTTATTAAATGGCATCATTGAAAATAATGTTAGTTTTCTACAAAAATCAAGCAGAATTTCTTAAAACGTTGAACCATAGTTAGATTATAAATGAAATTTACAGATTTTTTTCCATTGAGATAAGTATAAAAAAAAACAGTTTGAGATTCAAAAACTCAGGGCCTGATATTCAAAACCTCACCGCTCAGGCCTTAAAAAATCTTTTAGAAACACAAATTTTATCTTGATAAATGTTTATGTTGCTATGTAGTGTTCTTTAAGTGAAACAGAGACTCCTACATTACTATACAAGGTCTAAATAAAATCCTAAAAATTGATTTCTCTCCTTTCCGGCGAGGTTTTGAATATAAGGCCCTTAGTGACATAGGGCGACAATGCATACAACTCTGGTTTGTCAATTTTATTTAGCTTGCTCAATAAATAGATGCATGACAGTTCCATATCTTTTATTGTGTTCTGTTTGCAATTACCTTTAGCTATATTAGTTCCATTAATTCTAACAAGACAGGAAATGTGCGATAAGATTTCCCAAAGGATTTCCCTCTAATGTGCTAATTCTGAGACCTCTCTTTGACCTTGCTCTGCTTTAAACTCATTTTCTCTGAGAAATCAGGCATTCTGGCAAAGAACCATAATTAAACTCAGGCATTCTGGCAGTGATTAAACAATCAGGTGGAAGAGTTTTGAAACAAACAGACCATAGCGCATGTATGTCTTGCAAAGTATTTTAATGTGCTTATTTGCCAAGTCAATTGAATGTTTGAAAGATTAGATTTGGTTATTCTTATTAACAAACAAATTGGCACAATGTATTTTTTTTCCAGTGTATCTTTTCAGTCTAATAATGTTTATGCCTGGAAGTCATATTGCATAAAAAAAAATAAGAAAACAAATTTGCTTAAAATGTCAAGGATAACGTGTTACCTGAGATTTGTACCTAGTACAAAGCAAGCTCAATGTGCCCAGGTTGTGTTCTGATCTGTTGCCTTGAAAATCAAGGACACCCAACAAAACAGTTGATTGTCATATTACTTTGGCTTTCATAATCACTTCTGAAGAGATTTATTAAAGTGTAGCATTTTGTTTGTATTAATAATTAGTTTTTTAATCCTACAATCATAAAATGATCTTACAGAATTCAATTAGATTCTTGACATTTGAAAAAATAACTTCTAATGTGTGTGTACATTTGTTTCCTTACAAATACACATTTGTAATGAAACACACATATTTGTTTCCTTTTGAAGAAACAAATATCCAAATGAATGCCCCAAATGAAAAATAAAGATAACAAATAAATATGACAAAATTTGTCAGAATTTATTAGTTAACCCAATCATCTTCTTGCCAGAGCTCCAACCGCACTAACAGAGGCTTAACATTAGGCTTAAAGTTAGTGCAGGTCCTGGGAGCCAAGTGTGTTAAGCCTGCTGTTAGTGTGGTCGGGCTCTGGTAAGAAGAGAATCAGATTAGAGTTTTCTCCAGCATGCAAAAGGTAAGTATAAAGCTACAGGTGAACATTATCGAAAAGGGATGTAAATGTTTTACTAAAATTCAGTATTCGTTTTAAACTAAACGAATATGGAATAGTGCAGCCAACAAATATTCTGGGAAACCAATTTCCCCGAACATTTGTTACAAAAATTTCATTCAAAATGAAAATCTCTTGGCTGTACAAGTCTAATTTTATATATATATATATATATATATATATATATATATATATATATATATATATATATATATATATATATTTCCACTGTGTATCTGCACTCACAATTCAAAGATAGTCAGCAACCAGGGTGCTCAGTCACAATTTCAATAAGTATCAACAAGTAGGGACTGCACTCACTGGATTCAGTTCAAATAATACTGTACAAGTCTAATTATATATATATATATATATATATATATATATATATATATATATATATATATATATATATATATATATATATATATATATATATATTCACATGGGCATCAGTAGGGGAAGCGAGAGGGGCACCTGTATCAAGTCTGATCCTGGGGTTAAATAACAATTCAGCTACTGTGAGAGTTGGAAAAACTGGAGTGTCAGGATTTCACTTGAATAATGTGAACATAACAGTTTTCTAACATTGTAGGTTTGCTGTAATGTATACAAGAATATTCTACAATTGTTCCTCTATCCTTACACACATGAGACCCCTAATATGAAAGATAAGCTTGCAGTTAGCATGACCCGCTACATAACATATTACTGATGAAAATGCCGAATATTTATTACTAGGCACTAAGTTCTCTGAAATAAAAATGTTTTTTTTCAAGTAGACTGTACCCTTTTAACTTAAACAAGTGAACAATTGAGATTTACTATTATAGTGAGCAGTTTCTTTTCTTCAAGTGTTTAGACATTGTGTGATTATTATCAGGTTGATGTAAAAATGTCTCTTCTAGCACTAACTTCTTGCTTTAGATCCTCCCTTTTAAAGAAATTCTGAGATACATTCTGTACATATTAATATGTATTTGACATCAGAGCACTAGAAATGTGTAGCAGTTTTGGTAGCTTTCAGAAATACTTGACAGTTCTTTTATAGAGATGTTTAATGTACAAATTACCGTGGTCATAGGTCATATGAGCACCCTTAAATGTTTGTAATTTCTTCTTTTGGATAATAAGGTAGAAGGTATTCTAAGATAAATATCTTAGAGTGATAGTTAGGTAGCTTGTAAGGTATCATCCTTGGTTTTTAGATGGTGCATTTGACAGTTCATAAAATTAATAATTATAATGAATTTTTAGAGGCAACTGCTGCTAAGTCCATTTGTCCTGAACTCTGAGTTGCATGAGGAGCCATTGGATATCTGAATACCATGTAGTTCTGGATTCAGAACAGTTGTCTTCTTTGCACGAAAAGAGGACATTGAGCAGTGAAAAGATCCTGTCACAGATGTGCTAGAGTCAGGGTCTGACATCCTTCCCCCTCTACAGTAGCGCTGAAGACCTTTTCGAAAATGTATGGTGAAAAGTCCATAGGTAATTGGATCTAAACAGGCATTGACCAGACCAAAGATAAAAAGCATGTGTGTTAAGGATTGTGATACTTTCTCTTCCATTGTCTCTGGATAGAACCAATACCAAAGGCCCAGAAGATAGTAGGGGGTCCAACAGATGATGAAAGAGCTAACAATGACAATGCTCATCTTTAGTGTTCTCATCCGAGCTTTCGGGATGTTGTTTTTAGAGCGTCTCAGGTAAATTTCTTTTGAAGAAACTAAAACATAAAAAAAATATATCTCATCAATTGTTTTAATCCATGTTAAGACTGTGAACTAAATGTTTTTTTTATGAGTGATTTAGTTATTCTAAAAATATGTTTTCCTTAAAGGAACATAAAGGTGCAAAAACAAAATGCTCTAGTGTGTTATATCATTTTATTTTTGCACTGGAGTCAACAACAGAACAGTAATGCACTACAGGGACTTAGCTGAACAAACCTGTTGAGCCAATGACAAAAGGCATATGTGTGTAGTCACCAATCACCAGTTATCTCCTAGTTGTGTATTGCTGCTACTGAGCCTACCTAGGTATAAATTTCAACAAAGGATACAGAGAGAAAAAAGTACATTTGATAACAAAAGTATATTTAAAAATGACATGTTGTATTGTAAACATTAAAGTTACATTTTGACCTTCACGTCACCTACAGTCAAATATAAAGACAATCGGCTAGATTACGAGTTGTGCGGTAGGCTGAAAAAGCAGCGTTAACAGGTCCTAACGCTGCTTTTTCACTACCGCTGGTATTATGAGTCTTGCAGGTTTAGGGGCCCCGCACACTTTTTTGGCCTTATCACAAACCAACATGTAAACTTCGTAAAGTCTTTTTTCTATGGGACTTCCATAGCGCTGGTATTATGAGTCTGTCCTGGGAGGCCAAAAAGTGAGCGGTACACCCTATACCTCCAAGATCCCTAACGCATTTTAAAGTCAGTATTTATGAGTTTTATAGTACAACGCCGTAGCATAAAACTCATAAATAAAGTGCTAAAAAGTACACTAACACCAATAAACTACCTATTAACCCCTAAACCGAGGCCCTCCCGCACCGCAAACACTATAATTAAAATTTTAACCCCTAATCTGCCGCTCCGGACATCGCCACCACTAAAATAAACATATTAACCCCTAAACCGCCGCACTCCCACCTCGCAAACACTAGTTAAATATTATTAACCCCTAATCTTCCGACCCTAACATCGCCGCCACCTACATTATACTTATTAGCCCCTAATCTGCTGCCCCCAACATCGCCGCCACCTACCTACATTTATTAACCTCTAATCTGCCATCCCCAATGTCGCCGCCACTATATTAAATTTATTAACCCCTAAACCTAAGTCTAACCATAACCCTAACACCCCTAACGTAAATATAATATAAATAAATCTAAATAAAATTACTATCATTAACTACATTATTCCTATTTAAAACTAAATACTTACCTATAAAATAAACCCTAAGCTAGCTACAATATAACTAATAGTTACATTGTAGCTAGCTTAGGGTTTATTTTTATTTTACAGGCAAGTTTGTATTTATTTTAACTAGGTAGAATAATTATTAAATAGTTATTAACTATTTACTAACTACCTAGCTAAAATAAATACAAATTTACCTGTAAAATAAAACCTAACCGAAGTTACAATAACACCTAACACTACACTATAATTAAATAAATTCCCTACATTAAATAACAATTAAATAAATTAAATTAGCTAAATCACAAAAAACAACACTAAATTTCAGAAAATAAAAAACAAATTACAGATCTTTAAACTAATTACACCTAATCTAATAGCCCTATCAAAATAAAAAAGCCCCCCAAAATAGAAAAACCCTAGCCTAAACTAAACTACCAATAGCCCTTAAAAGGGCCTTTTGCGGTGCATTTCCCCAAAGAAATCAGCTCTTTTTCCTGTAAAAAAAAATACAAACACCCCCCCAACAGTAAAACCCACCACCCACACAACCAACCCCCCAAATAAAATACTAACTAAAAAATCCTAAACTCCCCATTGCCCTGAAAAGTGCATTTGTATGGGCATTGCCCTTAAAAGGCCATTTAGCTCTATTGCTGCCCAAAGTCCGTAATCTAAAAAATAAACCCACCCAATACACCCTAAAAAAAAATCCTTACACTAACCCCCGAAGATTCACTTACCGGGAGAAGTCTTCATCCAAGCGGCAAGATGTTCTCAATGAAGCTGGCAGAAGTGGTCCTCCAGATGGGCAGAGTGGTCCTCCAGATGGGCAGAAGTCTTCATCCAGACGGCATCTTCTATATTCATACTTCCGGCGTGGAGCGGGTCCATCTTCAAGACATCTGATGCGGAGCATCCTCTTCTTCCGATGGATTCTTCGTAATGAATATCACTTTAAGTGACATCATCCAAGATGGCGTCCCTTAGATTCTGATTGGCTGATCAGCCAATCTGAATTAAGGTAGAAAAAATCCTATTGGCTGATCCAATCAGCCAATAGGATTGAGCTTGCATTCTATTGACTGATTGGAACAGCCAATAGAATGTCAGCTCAATCCTATTGGCTGATTGCATCAGCCAATACGATTTTTTCTACCTTAATTCCGATTGGCTGATAGAATTCTATCAGCCAATCGGAATCTAAGGGACACCATCTTGGATGATGTCACTTAAAGTGATATTCATTACAAAGAAGCCTTGGGAAGAAGAGGATGCTCTGCGTCGGATGTCTTGAAGATGGACCCGCTCCGTGCCGGAAGGATGAAAATAGAAGTTGCCATCTGGATGAAGACTTCTGCCCGTCTGGAGGACCACCTCTGCTCGTCTGGAGGACCACTTCTGCCGGCTTCGTTGAGGACATCTTGCCGCTTGGATGAAGACTTTTCCCGGTAAGTTAATCTTCTTTGGGGGTTAGTGTTAGGATTTTTTTAAGGGTGTATTTCGTGGGTTTATTTTTTAGATTAGGACTTTGGGCCGCAATAGAGCTAAATGCCCTTTTAAGGGCAATGTCCATAAAAATGCCCTTTTCAGGGCAATGGGGAGCTTAGGTTTTTTTTAGTTAATATTTTATTTGGGGGGTTGGTTGTGGGGATGGTGGGTTTTACTGTTAGGGGGGTGTTTGTATTTTTTTTTTTTACAGGAAAAAGAGCTGATTTCTTTGGGGCAATGCCCCGCAAAAGGCCCTTTTAAGGGCTATTGGTAGTTCAGTTTAGGCTAGGGTTTTTTTTTATTTTGGGGGGGCTTTTTATATTTTGATAGGGCTATTAGATTAGGTGTAATTAGTTTAAAGATCTTGTAATTTGATTTTTATTTTCTGTAATTTACTGGGGGTTTTTGTGATTTAGCTAATTTAATTTAATTTATTTAATTGTATTTAATGTAGGGAATTTATTTAATTATAGTGTAAGGTTAGGTGTTATTGTAACTTAGGTTAGGTTTTATTTTACAGGTAAATTTGTATTTATTTTAGCTAAGTAGTTAGTAAATAGTTAATAACTATTTAATAACTATTCTACTTAGTTAAAATAAATACAAACTTGCCTATAAAATAAAAATAAACCCTAAGCTAGCTACAATGTAACTATTAGTTATATTGTAGCTAGCTTAGGGTTTATTTTATAGGTAAATATTTAGTTTTAAATAGGAATAATTTAGTTAATGATAGTAATTTTATTTAAATTTATTTAAATTATATTTAAGTTAGGGGGTTTTAGGGTTAGGGTTAGACTTAGGTTTAGGGGTTAATAAATTTAATATAGTGGCGGCGACGTTGGGGGTGGCAGATTAGGGGTTAATAAGTGTAGGTAGGTTGTGGAGACATTGGTGGTGGCAGATTAGGGGTTCATAAGTATAATGTAGGTGGCGGCGATGTCCGGAGCGGCAGATTAGGGGTTAATAAATATAATGCAGGTATCGGCGATGTCGGGGGCGGCAGATTAGGGGTTAATAAGTGTAAAATTAGGGGTGTTTAGACTCAGGGTTCATGTTAGGGTGTTAGGTGTAAACATAACTTTAGTTTCCCCATAGGAATCAATGGGGCTGCGTTACTGAGTTTTACACTGCTTTTTTGCAGGTGTTAGACTTTTTCTCAGCCGGCACTCCCCATTGATGTCTATGGGGAAATCGTGCACGAGCACGTATAACCAGCTGAGAAAAAAATGCTTGTTAGCACCGCATAGCTCCTAACGCAAAACTCGTAATCTCGCCGATAGATATTTCCTTATTTATATCTACATTTTCTTGAACTCCATTAAGACCACTAAATACAGTAGCATTGAATAACAGACAAATAAGCAATAAAAAGACAATGCAGTAGCAGTTACTTTGAATTTGAAATAGGCAGTAAAATTAATAAAGTTAATCCAATTTTCCCTCCATTAGCCAATCACAAAATGCATATACATATACACTGTGCACTTTTGCACATGCTCAGTAGGAGCTGGAGCCTCAGAAATTGTGCATATCAAAAGAATGTGCACATTCTGATAATGGAAGTATAATGGATTTTGTATTTAAATTGCGTTCTCTGGGGTAGATTTATCATACCCCGGCAGACATGATTCGCTATAGTGAATCATTTCCGCCCTGCATCGCTGGTGAAATGCTTGTGCAATGCCGCCACTGCACATTCACGGCCATTCAGCCGCTAGCAGGGGGTGCCTGTCACGATTACATATTGTTTAATAACAACCTGTTACTTTTACTGAGAATATCCCTTTAATTGTCTGATCAATTCACCTGCTATGCTATTTAAGCCTCCTCCCCCCTCTCCACTTTGCTTGTTATTGTTTTCCACTAACCATAGTGTGACTCAAACTGAGCACTAATTTACCTCTTTGGATTTCATCCTAAAATCTATCATTCCGGATTCACCAAACTTATCTTACTGAAACCAGCCTACATCTCTTGTTACCGGATTTACATTTTTCCCAGCCGTTGCTGTCAGCTTACTCCATTCAGCCGAATCTTCCGCCCTGCTTCGTGGAGCTGTGACGTCACACGCCAACTTCTTCGGCATCAGCGCTGCAACCGCTTCCCCGATTCAAGCTGTGAGATTTCTCTTCAACTTTCTAAAAACTTTGTTTTACCCTCCAGGTACAGTCTGTAACCTCTTACATATTTTTCAAGCTACTATCTTTGATGCAATATCTGCTACGCATATTTACTCATAATTCCTGATATATTGTGGCAGAGCTTTATTTTGACATAGTAGCTATTTTTTTCGTGTTAACCCTGTTTCACTTTTTCTCTGGTTATAGACACGGTTTTTCTGTTGTTCCTCCAGTATTCATTTACTCGATACAGCTATAGAAATATCTAATGCTATTTATCCATATAACAAATTGCAAAGTTTACACTCGGATTCTGACATTACTTCTTTTAGTAATCCATGTTATTATCTAGTTTAAACCTTGCTACAAATCCTATAATCTCAGCAGTTGTGATTCATTTATACTATTGCATACTACAACATAGTATCTTTGACATTACAGAATAACAAGCCATAAAACATGGATCCAGCTGAGATGTCTAATCAGATACAAACTCTCTCTTAAAAAGTGGATGCATTAACTGATGGCCTCAATACCCTCAAACAAGAAAACCAGGGACTGAAAACTTATATTAAAAACTTTGTAGATAGTAGAACTCGTTTCCAGGAACCACAAGTTAGTCTCCCAGATGTATTCTCAGGGGATAGAAAACAATTTAGAGATTTTAAAAACTCTTGTCTTCTGTTGTTTGCACTAAAACCATACACATATCCCACTGACAGAGTTAAGGTGATGACTACCATTTCCTATTTAAGAGCAGAACCCAGAAGCTGGGCTAATTCCTTCCTGGAGACAAACGATGATATACTTAACTCTCTAGATTCCTTCTTTTCTACCCTTGGTCAGCTTTATGACGACCCTTACAAACAATTAACCGCTGAAACTGCAATGCGCTCTCTTAAACAGAAAAGAAGAGATGTAGAAGATTATATTGCAGATTTTAAGAGGCTAGCTACTGACACCCAATGGAATAATTTGTCTCTAAAAAACCAGTTTAGATTGGGTTTGTCAGAATCCATTAAAGACGAACTCTCTCGCATTGAAATTCCTCACACTTTGGAGGAACTAATTAATCTCAGTATCAGTATTGACAGAAGGCTTAGGGAGAGACAAAACGAGAAAGGTTATCATGAGTCAACACATAAAAAACAAAACCCTTCTTTACCTACACATTCTCATGTTAAAAACACCACTGAACCTATGGAAATTGGTTTTCTTAAAGGCCCATTAAGCAATCAAGAAAAGTTAAGAAGGCGCTCCCAGAATTTATGCATGTACTGTGCATCAGAAGAGCATACTGTCAAAGCCTGTCCCATTCTCCAGAAACAGAATAAGGGTAAGAACTCCCATCCTTTTTATTCCTTAAATGCTGTGTCACACTCTGCAAGCTACTGTAACCTTTGCCTTCTCTTGCAGTGGGATCAACTTCGAGTGAACGTTTCAGGGATAATTGACTCTGGTGCTTCTGCCTCTTACATTGATGTGTCTTTTGCCACAAAAAATAAAATTCCACTTATAAAAAAAAAGGCTCCTGTACCTTTAAGGGGAATTGATGGGGAGGTTCTGTCCTCTGGACCGGTAATTTATGAAACAATACCATTGCTCCTATCCACACCAGACCACCATAGGGAGTACATTTCCTTTGATGTCATTACATCCCCCGTCTTCCCTCTCATTTTAGGCCTACAATGGTTAAAATTACATAACCCTCTTATATCATGGTCAAATCTCACTGTAAAGCTTAATTCTGATTACTGCTTATCCACTTGCTACCCTACTCTGCTTTTACAACCACCTCAAATCTCCACTGATATAGAGATACCTAATGTTTATGCCGACTTTATTGATGTTTTCAGTAAAAAAGAATCCCAAAACCTACCGCCGCATCGTATTTATGACTGCCCTATTGATTTACTACCAGGTGCAGTCATACCTTGCGGTCATGTGTTCCCGTTGTCCAAACCTGAACTGGAACACTTAAAATCATATATTGAGGAAAATCTACAGAAGGGATTCATCAGACCATCTACCTCCCCCGCTGCGGCCGGTATGTTTTTTGTAAAAAATAAAGATGGCAGTTTAAGACTACCGGCAGCTGAACAAGGTTACTGTTAAAAATCGGTATCCTTTGCCCCTTATCCCAGAGCTAATTGAGCGTTTGGAAGGTGCCAAGGTCTTCACTAAACTTGACCTCCGAGGTGCGTATAATTTCGTTCGTATGAGGGCTGGAGACGAATGGCTGACGGCGTTCCGAACTCGCTATGGCTTGTACGAATACACCGTCATGCCATTCGGTCTCTGCAACGCCCCGGCAACCTTCCAACACTTTATTAACGATATCTTCAAAGATATTCTTGACACCTATATTGTAATCTATCTTGATGATATTTTGATCTATTCAAAAACATTAGAAGAACACATAAAACACGTCAGACAGGTATTATCACGCTTACGCTCACATTCTTTATATGCTAAAGCCGAGAAATGTATATTTCATACAAACCAGATCACCTTTCTTGGTTATCAGATTTCGGAATTTGGCATACAGATGGACGACTCTAAAATCACCACCATACGACAGTGGCCAGAGCCAAGTAATAAGAAACAGGTACAAAGCTTTCTTGGCTTTGCAAATTTTTACCGAAAATTTATAAATAATTTCGCAGCAATTGCCAAACCACTTACCAATCTCACAAAATCAAATATTAAGTTCATCTGGACTGCTGAATCCCAAAAGGCTTTTGATCTCCTAAAACAAAAATTTACCTCTGCACCTATATTACGCTACCCTAACAACCAACTCCAATATGTATTGGAGGTCGATGCCTCCGATTATGCTATTGGAGCTGTTCTTTCTCAAAGAGAACACCTAAAGAAACCTCTACATCCCGTAGCTTTTTATTCAAGATGTTTGACGGCTCCTGAGTTGCATTACCCTGTGGGTGACAAAGAGTTACTGGCTATCAAGGTTGCTTTTGAACAGTGGCGTCATCTCCTTGAAGGTGTGACATACCCAACCATAGTGTATACTGATCATAGGAATTTACAGTACCTTAAAAGTACGAAAACCCTCACTGCACGACATGTTTGTTGGAATCTGTATTTTTCCAGATTTGATTTCCTTATCACTTACAGACCGGCTAGTAAGAACAAGAAGGCAGACGCTCTCTCACGGCTGCCTACTCCCTCCAATCTCTGTCTTCCAAAAGAATCTGTAATCCCAGAGAATAAATACCTGATGTTTCTCATTGATTCTATTCCATTCCTAAGAGAAGAACAACATAAAGATCAAACTAAGCCTCTTCAACAGTTACAAATGAAACAGGATTCCCTTTATTACTTTGATGAGAAGTTATATGTACCCCCTTCTATCAGAGATTTGATTTTACATTCAGCTCATGAATCCTTATTTGCTGGACACACCGGAATCCACAAGACACAAGAGCTTATTAAAAGGAGTTACTGGTGGCCTGATATGAATACCGACATAATGAAGTACATTAACACCTGTTCAGTATGTGCTACCACTAAAAGATCAACATAGGCCCTATGGGTTACTCATGCCTTTACCTACTCCAACACGACCTTGGGCCGACATAGCCTTGGATTATGTCGTTGATCTCCCCAGATCCTCCAATAATACTACTATCCTTGTCGTGGTGGACTTATTCAGTAAGATGATACATCTCATACCGTACCACAAGCTACCTACCGCTGCCGAAACTATACATTTGCTCTTACTACACGTCTTCAGACTTCACGGTCTCCCTCGACGCATCTTAACAGACCGTGGCTCGCAGTTTACTAGTTCTCTCTGGACTGAATTTTGCAAGATTTTCAGTATTGACAAAAGACTTTCAACCTCTTATCACCCTCAGACTAATGGTCAGACTGAAAGGTCTAACCAAAGCATTGAACAATTCCTAAGCTCTTATTGTAATTTCGACCAACACTCTTGGTCTCAACACCTGCCCTATGCTGAATTTACCTTCAACAACACAGTACATTCCACAACCAACCAGACTCCATTCTTCATTAACTATGGATTCCATCCAACATTTCAACTACTACTCCAAATCAGTTCACTACCATATATCGCTGATTTAACAAGTTCCATCACTTCTAATTTTGCAAAAGTCAGGACCGCTATTGAACAAGCTAAAACCAAACAGAAACATTATTACGACTTAAGAAGGATGGCTCCACCACAGTACTCCCTTGGAGATCTAGTTTGGCTGTCAACCAAAAACTTACATCTTAATACTCCTAGCAAGAAACTTTCACCATTATTCATTGGTCCTTTTCAGATAATCAAAATCATAAATGAGAATGCAGTTCGTTTACAATTACCTAGCACTCTGAAAATACACCCTACCTTCCATGTTTCCCTACTGAAACCCTACCGTTCTGTACGAGATGCCACTTCACGCCAAAGTATACCTCCTATCTCCATTGATCCCAACACTGAATATGAGGTTAAATCAATACTTGACTCTAGAATGTATAGGGGTAACTTACAGTATCTGATAAGATGGAAAGGCTACACTTCAGAACATGACTCTTGGGAGCCAGCTGTTAATATTTCTGCCCCCAGACTCATCTCGCAATTCCATCAGCAGAATCCGGATCGTCCTCATCCCTGATCCACGGAGTGGATCATTTAGGGGAGCATCCTGTCATGATTACATATTGTTTAATAACAACCTGTTACTTTTACTGAGAATATCCCTTTAATTGTCTGATCAATTCACCTGCTATGCTATTTAAGCCTCCTCCCCCCTCTCCACTTTGCTTGTTATTGTTTTCCACTAACCATAGTGTGACTCAAACTGAGCACTAATTTACCTCTTTGGATTTCATCCTAAAATCTATCATTCCAGATTCACCAAACTTATCTTACTGAAACCAGCCTACATCTCTTGTTACCGGATTGACATTTTTCCCAGCCGTTGCTGTCAGCTTACTCCATTCAGCCGAATCTTCCGCCCTGCTTCGTGGAGCTGTGACGTCACACGCCAACTTCTTCGGCATCAGCGCTGCAACCGCTTCCCCGATTCAAGCTGTGAGATTTCTCTTCAACTTTCTAAAAACTTTGTTTTACCCTCCAGGTACAGTCTGTAACCTCTTACATATTTTTCAAGCTACTATCTTTGATGCAATATCTGCTACGCATATTTACTCATAATTCCTGATATATTGTGGCAGAGCTTTATTTTGACATAGTAGCTATTTTTTTCGTGTTAACACTGTTTGACTTTTTCTCTGGTTATAGATACGGTTTTTCTGTTGTTCCTCCAGTATTCATTTACTCGATACAGCTATAGAAATATCTAATGCTATTTATCCATATAACAAATTGCAAAGTTTACACTCGGATTCTGACATTACTTCTTTTAGTAATCCATGTTATTATCTAGTTTAAACCTTGCTACAAATCCTATAATCTCAGCAGTTGTGATTCATTTATACTATTGCATACTACAACATAGTATCTTTGACATTACAGTGCCATTCATCCCAATCCTATCTGATCGGGATGATTGCAGTCCACCACCTCAGAGGTGGGCGATGAGTTAAGGAGCAGCGGTCTTAAGACCACTGCTTCTTAACATCTGTTTCCGGCGAACTGAAGACCTTGGGGCATATTTATCAAGCTCGCCAGAAAAACAAGTTATAAAGCAGCGGTCTAAAGACCGCTGCTCCATAACCTGTCCGCCTGCTCTGAGGTGGCAGACAGACATCGCTTGAAATCAACTCGATCCAATACGATCAGGTTGATTGACACCCCTTGCTAACGGCCAATTGGCCGCAAATCTGCAGGAGGTGGTATTGCACCAGCAGTTCACAAGAACTGTTGGTGCAATGATAAATGCCGACAGCGTATGCTGTCAGCATTTATCGATGTGCAGTGGACATGATCCACAATATCGGATCATGTCCGCTTGCACCTTCTTAAATAGACCCCTTGTGTAAAGGCATAGGGACTGATTTAACAATATGCTGTCAGCATTTATCATTGCACAAGCAGATCTGGTGAACTGCTTGTGCAATGCTGCCCTCTGCAGATTCGTGGCCGCTAGCTGGGGGTGTCAATCAAACCAATCATATGCGATCAGGAAGATTGATGTCCGATGCCTCAGAAGAGGCGTACAAGTTAAGAACCAGTGGTCTTAAGACTGCTGCTTCTTAACTCCTGATTCCGACGAGCCTGAAGGCTCGTGCCAAAACAGCTACATCAAGCTCCATTCGGAGCTTGATGAATCGGCCCGTAAGACTTAAAATGTGCACCAAACACAACATAAATACATTAAAATAAACAGTTACACTTACGCGGAAAAAGCAGCATCCGCTGCTTAGTAAATCAGCCGCTTTATCTGAAACTTAACTTTTTTACTTTGGGGCCCTTTAAAGAATGTCTCTCCCACTGCTGCCAAAGGATCTATTCCATCAGTCTATAATCATTTATAAAGACTGATGTATTTAAATTTACTTTCTATCATAGAATCTTCTATGCTTTGTAATTATATTTTCTAACTTTGGGCCAGATTATAAGTGGAGCATTATTTATTGCTCCTTCTCAATCGTTAATTGCGCTAGAAGTAAGCTTTTTGCGTGCTTCAGGTTGCACTTATATTATGAGTTAAAAAAAACTGTTTTTGCTTGCGCGCTAACCTGACAATTGAAAAAAAAACAACTTAGAATATTGTGTGCCTGTTCACCTATTCCCTCATAGAAGTCAATGGAGAAGAAAAGTGGAGAAAAACCTCCACTCTCACGCAAACCCGATAGCATATTCTCATGTGTGCTAGGCCTATAAAAAATATGAATATTTCACATTCCAATGTTCTTCACATAGAATAATATCGCCTAGATTACGAGTTCTGCGTTAGCTTTAAAAAGCAGCGTTAAGGGGTCCTAACGCTGCTTTTTAACGCCCGCTGGTATTACGAGTTTGGCAGGTACAGGTGTACCGCACACTTTTCTTCTGTGACTTTTGTCTACCGCAAATCCCTTTACGTCAATTGCGCATCCTATCTTTTTAATGGGATTTGCCTAACGCTGGTATTACAAGTCTTGGAAGAAGTGAGCGGTACAGCCTCTACCGCCAAGTCTCCTACCGCATTTAAAAGTCAGTAGTTAAAGTGCATGTAAAGTCAACCTACTTGCTCTGCATCATAGTGTGTATTTTATATATTAATAGTGAGTTTCATTCATCAAAATCACTACATCAAATTATAAAAGCAAATATTTAATAATTAGCTTTGTGTTATTGGCGATTCCTCCGCCCGACATTATGGTCCCACATAATTTTTTTGATTGACAGTTCTATTTAGAACTATTTTTCTTTTCCCCGGGGCGTCAGGCCGGTTCTTACCTACGTCACGCGAATCTACTGCGCATGCGGAAACTACTGGATGATGTTACCACCGCGCATACGCAATACATCGAAGGGATAATTTATTCAATCTAGTGAAACGAGGTGCCGAGGTTTACAGCGTACTGATAGCTGAACGCATGCGCGTATTGTATGCTAAAAGTAAACGCATGCGGATCGTAAACGCAATTGAAAGCGAGAGCACGGATCGTGAACACGATTGAAAGCGACGTCATCGAGTGGGTGTTAGCTCTTACAATGATGCTGGGGCAAAACCAGGAAGAAGACGGTTGGGAGGAGTTCTATGCATAGAACGCAGCTAAGTTTAGAGATAAAAATAATTATAAATATATTTTATTTTGACATAATATTATTGCGGTTTTCATATTTATAACATTGGGAACAAGTAGTTAACAATTAATATGCAAAAACTTACAATCACTTTAAAAGCTTTATGGGATAACTCTGGAACATAAAGCTCTTAACTAAAGTGCTACAAAGTACACTAACACCCATAAACTACCTATAAACCCCTAAACCGAGGCCCCCCCACATCGCAAACACTAAAATAAAATTATTTAACCCCTAATCTGCCGACCGGACATCGCCGCCACCTACATTATACCTATGAACCCCTAATTTGCTGCCCCCTAACATCGCCGACACCTACATTATATTTATTAACCCCTAATCTGCCCCCCCAATGTCGCCGCCACCTACCTACACTTATTAACCCTAATCTGCCGACCCGACATCGCCGCCACTATAATAAATATATTAACCCCTAAACCGCCGCACTCCCGCCCTGCAAACACTATAATAAATTTTATTAACCCCTAATCTGCCGTCCTTAACATCGCCGACACCTACCTACAATTATTAACCCCAAATCTGCCGCCCCTAACGTCGGCGCTACTATATTAAAGTTATTAACCCCTAAACCTAAGTCTAACCCTAACCCTTACACCCCCTAACTTAAATCTATTTTTAATAAATCAAAATAAAATTACTATAATTAAATAAATTATTCCTATTTAAAACTAAATACTTACCTATGAATAACTAATAGTTACATTGTAGCTATTTTAGGATTTATATTGATTTTACAGGCAACTTTGTATTTATTTTAACTAGGTACAATAGCTATTAAATAGTTAATAACTATTTAATAGCTACCTAGTTAAAATAATTACAAAATTACCTGTAAAATAAATCCTAACCTAAGTTACAAATACACCTAACACTACACTATCAATAAATTAATTAAATAAATTAACTACAATTATCTAAACTAAAATACAATTAAATAAACTAAACTATATTACCAAAAAAAACAAACACTAAATTACAAAAATAAAAAAATATTATAAGAAGTTTAATCTAATTACACCTAATCTAATCCCCCTAATAAAATAAAAAATCCCTCCAAAATAATAAAATTTCCTATCCTAAACTAAATTACAAAGTAATCAGCTCTTTTACCAGCCCTTAAAAGGGCTTTTTGCGGGGCATTGCCCCAAAGTAATCAGCTCTTTTACCTGTAAAAAAAATAAATACAATACCCCCCTAACATTACAACCCACCACCCACACACCACTTCTCTAAAACCCACCCGATCCCCCCTTAAAAAAACTAACACTACCCCCTTGAAGATCACCCTACCTTTAGCCGTGTTCACCCAGCCGGGCAACGATGGGTCAGAAGAGGACATCCGGACCGGCAGAAGTCTTCATCCTTTCCGGGCAGAAGAGGACATCCGGACTGGCAGACATCTTCATCCAAGCGGCATCTTCTATCTTCATCCATCCGTCGAGGAACGGCTCTATCTTGAAGACCTCTGGCGTGGAACATCCTTCCTGCATGACAACTACCCGACGAATGGCTGGTCCTTTAAATGACGTCATCCAAAATGGCGTCCCTCGAATTCTGATTGGCTGATAGGATTCTATCAGCCAATCAGAATTAAGGTAGGAAAAATCTGATTGGTTGATTTAATCAGCCAATCGGATTGATGTTCAAACCGATTAGCTGATTGGATCAGCCAATAGAATGTGAGGTCAATTCTATTGGCTGATCCAATCGGCCAATCGGATTGAACTTCAATCATATTGGCTGATTAAATCGGAATTCGAGGGATGCCATCTTGGATGACGTCATTTAAAAGACCAGCCATTCGTCGGGTAGTCATCGTGCAGGAAGGATGTTCCATGCCGGAGATCTTCAAGATGGAGCCGTTCCTCGTCGGATGGATGAAAATAGAAGATGCCGCTTGGATGAAGATGTCTGCCAGTCTGGATGTCCTCTTCTGCCCGGATAGGATGAAGACTTCTGCCGGTCCGGATATCCTCTTCTGACCCATCGGTGCCCAGCTAGGTGAACACGGCTAAAGGTAGGGTGATCTTCAAGGGGGTAGTGTTAGGTTTTTTAGAGTTGGTGGGTTTTAGAATAGGGGTGTTTGGGTGGTGGGTTGTAATGTTGGGGGGGTATTGTATTTCTTTTTTACAGGTAAAAGAGCTGATTACTTTGGGGCAATGCCCCACAAAAAGCCCTTTTAAGGGCTGGTAAAAGAGCTGATTACTTTGTAATTTAGTTTAGGATAGGGAATTTTATTATTTTGGAGGGATTTTTGTATTTTATTAGGGGGATTAGATTAAACTTCTTGTAATATTTTTTTATTTTTTGTAATTTAGTGTTTGTTTGTTTTTGTAATATAGTTTAGTTTATTTAATTGTATTTTAGTTTAAATAATAATATTTGTAACTTAGGTTAGGATTTATTTTACAGGTAATTTTGTCTTTATTTTATCTAGGTAGTTATTAAATAGTTAATAACTATTTAATAACTATTGTACCTAGTTAAAATAAATACAAAGTTGCCTGTAAAATAAATATAAATCCTAAGCTAGCTACAATGTAATTATTAGTTATATTGTAGCTAGCTTAGGGTTTATTTTATAGGTAACTATTTAGTTTTAAATAGGAGTAATTTATTTAATTATTTTACATTCATTTAGTTTAATTTAAATTATATTTAAATAAATAAATATGGGGGCAGCAGATTGAGGGTTCATAGGTATAACGTAGGTGGCGTTGGTGTCCGGAGCGGCAGATTAGGGGTTAATAATATAATGCAGGGGTTGGCGATGTCAGGGGCAGCAGATTAGAGGTTAATAAGTGTAAGATTAGGGGTGTTTAGACTCAGGGTTCATGTTAGGGTGTTAGGTGTAGACATATTTTATCTTTCCCCATAGGAAACAATGGGGCTGCGTTAAAGGGACACTCAGGTTAAATTAAATTTTCATGATTCAGATACAGCATGTAATTTTAAACAACTTTACAATTTACTTCCATTAATAAAAATGTGCACAGTCTTTTATATTTACAATTTTTGAGTCACCAGATCCTACTGAGCATGTGCAAGAATTCACAGACTATACGTATATGCATTTGTGATTTGCTGATTGCTATCACATGGTACAAGGGGAGTGGATATATACATAACTTTGAAATTTGTTATAAAAAAATCTACTACTCATTTGAAGTTCAGACTAAGTGCTATTGCATTGTCTTGTTATCTTGCATTTGTTGATTATGCAAATCTAATGTGTTGACTGGTCCTTTAAGAGCTGAACGCTGCTTTTTTGCAGGTGTTAGGTTTTTTTTCAGCAGTCTCGGCCCCATTGTTTCCTATGGGGGAATCGTGCACGAGTACATTTTGCCAGCTTACCGCTACCGTAAGCAACGCTGGTATTACAGGGAGAAGTGGCGCTAAATTTGCTCAACGCTCACTTTTCTGAGGCTAACGCAGCCATACAGAAAACTTGTAATACCAGCGTTGTTTAAAAGGAGCGTTAGCAACACACGGGTTTACCGACAAAACTCGTAATCTAGGTGATTGTTATTTTTATTTTATTTTAGATTATTATATAAAGGTATAGATATATACAGATATATATATATATATATATATATATATATATATATATATATATATATATATATATATACTGTATATATATATATATATATATATATATATATATACAGGGAGTGCAGAATTATTAGGCAAGTTGTATTTTTGAGGATTCATTTTATTATTGAACAACAACCATGTTCTCAATGAACCCAAAAAACTCATTAATATCAAAGCTGAATAGTTTTGGAAGTAGTTTTTAGTTTGTTTTTAGTTATAGCTATTTTAGGGGGATATCTGTGTGTGCAAGTGACTATTACTGTGCATAATTATTAGGCAACTTAACAAAAAACAAATATATACCCATTTCAGTTATTTATTTTTACCAGTGAAACCAATATAACATCTCAACATTCACAAATATACATTTCTGACATTCAAAAACAAAACAAAAACAAATCAGTGACCAATATAGCCACCTTTCTTTGCAAGGACACTCAAAAGCCTGCCATCCATGGATTCTGTCAGTGTTTTGATCTGTTCACCATCAACATTGCGTGCAGCAGCAACCACAGCCTCCCAGACACTGTTCAGAGAGGTGTACTGTTTTCCCTCCTTGTAAATCTCACATTTGATGATGGACCACAGGTTCTCAATGGGGTTCAGATCAGGTGAACAAGGAGGCCATGTCATTAGATTTTCTTCTTTTATACCCTTTCTTGCCAGCCACGCTGTGGAGTACTTGGACGCGTGTGATGGAGCATTGTCCTGCATGAAAATCATGTTTTTCTTGAAGGATGCAGACTTCTTCCTGTACCACTGCTTGAAGAAGGTGTCTTCCAGAAACTGGCAGTAGGACTGGGAGTTGAGCTTGACTCCATCCTCAACCCGAAAAGGCCCCACAAGCTCATCTTTGATGATACCAGCCCAAACCAGTACTCCACCTCCACCTTTCTGGCGTCTGAGTCGGACTGGAGCTCTCTGCCCTTTACCAATCCAGCCACGGGCCCATCCATCTGGCCCATCAAGACTCACTCTCATTTCATCAGTCCATAAAACCTTAGAAAAATCAGTCTTGAGATATTTCTTGGCCCAGTCTTGACGTTTCAGCTTGTGTGTCTTGTTCAGTGGTGGTCGTCTTTCAGCCTTTCTTACCTTGGCCATGTCTCTGAGTATTGCACACCTTGTGCTTTTGGGCACTCCAGTGATGTTGCAGCTCTGAAATATGGCCAAACTGGTGGCAAGTGGCATCTTGGCAGCTGCACGCTTGACTTTTCTCAGTTCATGGGCAGTTATTTTGCGCCTTGGTTTTTCCACACGCTTCTTGCGACCCTGTTGACTATTTTGAATGAAACGCTTGATTGTTCGATGATCACGCTTCAGAAGCTTTGCAATTTTAAGAGTGCTGCATCCCTCTGCAAGATATCTCACTATTTTTTACTTTTCTGAGCCTGTCAAGTCCTTCTTTTGACCCATTTTGCCAAAGGAAAGGAAGTTGCCTAATAATTATGCACACCTGATATAGGGTGTTGATGTCATTAGACCACACCCCTTCTCATTACAGAGATGCACATCACCTAATATGCTTAATTGGTAGTAGGCGTTCGAGCCTATACAGCTTGGAGTAAGACAACATGCATAAAGAGGAGGATGTGGTCAAAATACTCATTTGCCTAATAATTCTGCACTCCCTGTATATATATATATATATATATATATAAGAATATATATTTATAAATACTTAGAACATATTCTGCTATGGTCATAACATTGGAATGTGATGTATTTACAGTAAATACATAGGGGCCGATTTATCACGGCCCGAATGGGGCTGTATACCCCTGTTTCCGTGCAAGCCTTCAGGCTCGCCGGAAACAGGAGTTAAGAAGCAGCGGTCTTAAGACCGTTGCTCCTTAACTTGTCTGCTGCCTCTGAGGCTGTGGACATCAATCCACCGATCTCATACGATTGGGTTGATTGACACCCCCTGCTAGCGGTTTCATTTTGGCTAGGCATTTTGTCAAAATGAAACACCTGGTGGCTGATTTAAGATACATCACTATTAATCATATACCCCCTCTTTCTAGGGGGTAACAGAGGAAAGATCCTTATCCAGAGAGAAAGTAAATGGAACTACAATCTTGATAGATTGGCACCAAAAGGACTTGATGTCAAACTTGATTTGCAATGTTTTCTGTAATATTCTGTTGAGAAGCACTATCTAAATATGCTTGTATCTGCCCCCATGTAATGACACCAATCCAGGTTATTACTGTAGTGGATAGAATTGGCCATTGAGAACAGGTGGTACATTAGTATGCCATATTCAGGCTGAGCAACACTGGAGTAAGTGGGACCAGCTGCAGGATAGAGAACGTATAGTGTTAAGTGAGGTAGCAGATAGTTATATGCTAGGTGTTTTACATGGTATGTGCAACACTCCTATGGTAGCTTGTTAGCCTCAGGCCAGGTCCTTTCTGGCCTGAGTATGTTGTTTATAGACTAAAGATCCCTTTTTATTGGCTAGGTTAGAACAGTGGGTACCGCTAGGAACATTGCAGGTAACGGATCAATATAGCTTGAGATAGTATTCTGTGGCTCTAGATATGTAGATTAGCACTAGGTAGTGCTATATGACAGTGAAGGGTATTACTGACATGCTTAAGACAGGTTGAGTAGACAGATAAGAGTGACACATTAGTTTGTAAGCAAAAATCCTTTAATATGCTAGAAGCGTTACTAGTATTCTACTCACTTGCATACATTTTAATGTCAGTATGTATTGATCCTTGTGCTTATCTTTTTCATTGTATTGCCATATATTTTAATTTGAGATATTCCGTTTTTAATTTGTGTTTTGATTTTTACAGTTGGCCACTGTACCTCTATTCGCGCATGCGCAATAGCGCAATCTGGACGCCACTGCTCTGCACACAGCTGAGCAAAGCTGTTTTCACTGGGTATGAGGTGTACTTAAGAGGGGTAAGTTGTTTGCACTGATTGTTTGTATCTGAGGATGGGGGAGACCCTGAAAACGTTCATGCATTAAACAAGGTAACTTGATAAATCCGGCTGAGTGCTTTCCATTTTGGAACTCATCAGTATCCATTTAAGGTGCAATAGTCCTATTTCTGCTGAGGGGAGATAAATAACCCCAGAGCAAGCCACACAGAAATGAAAGACCGCTGCTTCAAAACTGCTGTTTCTGGCGAGCCTAAAGGCTTGCACAGAAACAGGGACATCAGGGGCCATTCGGCCCTTGATAAATCAGTCCCATTGCTTTAGACACACGCTAATTTATTTTGGGCTTGAGTGAATGTGTGTGCTTTCAACTTGTAATATGAGCGCAAGTTAGAGAGTCCGCGATATTGCTTAATCGTGACTCACGCTAACAATAGTGCGCCACTTGTAATCTAGCCCAGTGAGTTTTATTTTTTCTCTCACCCTTAAAAAAAATATAGGAGGAGTCTTCTTCCCTTCCAAATTTAAAATGGTTATGTTTCCCATAAACTCTCAGCATTCGGACTTAGTAATAGTTAGTGCCCAGGCATCTTATTTCAGCTAAAGCTGTTCCAATATATTGTATTTTATACTTCAGTATTCACTCTGCATGCAACATACAACTTTCTGAACTGACCTTGTACTAGTGACTGTGCATCTTGATTACCTACCTCATGTAAAATACTTTGTTCAAACTATAACCCTGCTAGGTGCACCTTACTGTGTATGCACTGTGGTTAGAGCAACCCACTGACACACTGCAAATGCATTCAGTGCCTGCCTGCCCTGCCTCAACACACTCCTCAGGAGGCAGGCGACAGAATTGTGGTTTTCAGTTGAATGACACCCCGGATTTGCGAGCTATCTAGTTTAGTATCTAATATGATAACTTAAACTGGAGATATGATAAGCTAAACTGCAACAAACTAACCTGTGTCCATTATTAGCACCCCATAACAGTAATAACAGTGATAATAGTTGTGGTGCATCATTATAATGTGTTCAGTGCAACTGTACTGATTAAAGTGATGGTAAACTCTCCCATTTTTAAAATCAGATCTGGAATGTTAGTCATATTTTAGATGGAGATGAATTAATCAGATGTAATAAAGATGCGCTATAACTTACTTCTTCATATAGTTATGAAATTAAAATACACCGCGCTCCGCCGTCCTCTTCAAAAGTCAAATTTTGTGTGAGCTAAAGGTTTGAATTGTTGTCCCCATATAGCACTTTTGATGTAGCTAGAGCACTGATTAGAGAACAATTCAAACCATTAGCTCACAAAAAAATTGACTTTTTAAGACAACGGCGTAGCGCGGGTTACTTAAATTTTATATCTATATTAAAACATAAGTTATACGGCATCTTCATTACAACTGATGAAGTAATCTCCATTTAAAACATCACTAACATTCCAGATCTGTTTTTATAAAGGGGAGAGTTTACCATCACTTTAAAAAATAATTATTAGGAAATGGGACAGGTTGATGAAAATTCCTATAGATATTTATCTGCATTCTAATTATTTTGCACCATGTTTAATCATGACAGTGATGAATGGTTTCCACTTATTTAATATGGAAAGCAGTTTACAGCTCAATTTGACTTACATATTTATCTATTTTTCTTGTTAAGTTCATTAATAATGGTTCCTTGGAGGTCTGCAGCCTCCTAGGTTGCAGGCCCAAAGCTTTAATTAATCTATGCCACTTTTAGCTGCTGATTCAAGACTTGCAAAGCATTTGATTTTGAATTAATAGTATTGTCAATATTATAGGGAGATAGCTATATGCTTTGTCAATAGTATCAATCCACAGGCAACATAAATTATTTTTAAGCACCACTAAAAGGTAATTCTATATTGATCTTTAAATATTGTTCTATATAACATCAATAAATATAAAGAAATTTGATTGTTACTATCTTTATTGTTGTCTATTATGATGTTTATCTCTAAGATCTATTTACATAAGCAGATTTTATCCCATTAAAGGGATAGTAAACCTACAAACTAATGTTTTATTTTTCATGATTCAGATAGAATGCGCATTTGAAACAGCCTTCCAATTTACTTCTATTATCAAATTTGCTTCATTTTGGGCCAGGTTACAAGCTGAGCATTATTTAACGCTCCCGCTTGAGAGTTAACTGCGCTAGAAGTAAGCTTTTTGCGTGTGTCAGGCTGCGCTCGTATTGCAAGTTAAAAGTAAACTGTCAGCCAGATTATGAGTTTTGCGCTAGGAGCTATGCGGTGCTAAAGAGCAGTTTTCTCTCACCGCTCACTTACCTGTAGCGCTGGTACTACAGGTTTTTACAAACCCGGCGTTAAAAGGCAAGAAGTGAGTGTAGAGCAAAATTGTGCTCAATACCGCACTCCAATACCAGCGCTGCTTAAATGAGCGGTGAGCTGGTTATACGTGCCCGTGCACGATTTCCCCATAGACATCAATTGAGAGACCCGGCTGAGAAAAAGTCTAACACCTGCCAAAAAGCAGCGTAAATCTAAGTAACGCAGCCCCATTGATTTCTATGTGGAAATAAAAGTTATGTTTACACCTAACACGAACCCAGAGTCTAAATACCCCGTATCTTACCCTTATTAACCCCTAATCTGCTGCCCCCGACATCGCCGACACCTACATTATTCTTATTAACACCTAATCTGCTGCCCCCAACATCGCCGACACCTACATTATATTTATTAACCCTAATCTGCCATCCCCCAATGTCGCCGCAACCTACCTACACTTATTAACCCCTAATCTGCTGCCCCAACGTCGCTGCCACTATATTAAATCTATTAACCCTAAACCTAAGTCTAACCCTAACCCTAACACCCCCTAATTGAAATATAATTAAAAGAAATCTAAATAAAATTTATATCATTAACTAAATTATTCCTATTTAAAACTAAATACTTACCTATAAAATAAACCCTAAACTAGCTACAATATAACTAATAGTTACATTGTAGCTAGCTTAGGGTTTATTTTTATTTTACAGGCAAGTTTGTATTTATTTTAACTAGGTAGAATAGTTACTAAATAGTTATTAACTATTTACTAACTGCCTAGCTAAAATAAATACAAATTGACCTGTAAAATAAAACCTAACCTAAGTTACAATAACACCTAACACTACACTACAATTAAATAAATTAACTAAATTAAATACAATTAAATAAATTAATTTAGCTAAATCACAAAAAAACCCCACTTAATTACAGAAAATAAAAAACAAATTACAAGATATTTAAACTAATTACAACTAATCTAAAAGTCCCCCCCAAAATAAAAAAAAACCTAGCCTAAACCAAACTATCAATAGTCCTTAAAAGGGCCTTTTAGGGGCATTGTCCAAAGTAATCAGCTCTTTTACCTGTAAACCCCCCCCCAAATAAAATACTAACTAAAAAAACCTAAGCTCCCCATTGCCCTGAAAAGGGCATTTGGATGGGCATTGTCCTTAAAATGGCATTTAGCTCTTTTACAGGCCCAAACCCTAATCTAAAAATAAACCCACCCAATACACCCTTAAAAAAATCCTAACACTAACCCTCAAAGATTCACTTACCGGGAGAAGTCTTCATCCAAGCGGCAAGATGTCCTCAATGAAGCCGGCAGAAGTGGTCCTCCAGACAGGCAGAGGTGGTCCTCCAGATGGGCAGAAGTCTTCATCCAGACGGCATCTTCTATATTCATACTTCCGGCGCGGAGCGGGTCCATCTTCAAGACATCCGATGCGGAGCATCCTCTTCTTCCGAAGGATTCTTCGTAATGAATATCACTTTAAGTGACATCATCCAAGATGGCGTCCCTTAGATTCCGATTGGCTGATCAGCCAATCGGAATTAAGGTAGAAAAAATCCTCATCTTCTATCTTCATCCTTCCGGCGCGGAGCGGGTCCATCTTCAAGACATCTGATACGGAGCATCCTCTTCAAACAACGTCTTCTTCATAATGAATATCTCTTTAAGTGACGTCATCCAAGATGGCGTCCCTTAGATTCCGAATGGCTGATAGAATTTTGTATTTGTATTTATTTTAGCTAGGTAGTTAGTAAATAGTTAATAACTATTTAGTAACTATTCTACCTAGTTAAAATAAATACAAACTTACCTGTGAAATAAAAATAAAACCTAAGATGGATACAATGTAACTATTAGTTATAGTGTAGCTAACTTAGGGTTTATTTTACAGGTAAGTATTTAGTTTTAAATAGGAATTATTTAGTTATTAATAGTATGTTTTATTTAGATTTATTTTTTTATTACATTAAAGTTAGTGGGTGTTAGGGTAAGACTTAGGTTTAGGGGTTAATAACTTTAGTATAGTGGCGGCGACGTTGGGGGAGGAAGATTAGGGGTTAATAAATGTAGGTAGGTGGCGGCGATGTTAGGGGCGGCAGATTAGGGGTTAATAATATTTAACTAGTGTTTGCGATGCGGGAGTACGGCGGTTTAGGGGTTAATATGTTTATTATAGTGACGTGATGTCCAGAGTGGCAGATTAGGGGTTAATAATTTTATTTTAGTGTTTGTGATGCGGGAGGGCCTCGGTTTAGGGGTTAATAGGTAGTTTATGGGTGTTAGTGTACTTTTTAGCACTTTAGTTATGAGTTTTATGCTACAGCTTTGTAGCGCAAAACTCATAACTACTCACTTTCAGTTTACGGTATTGATCTTGTCGGTATAGGGTGTACCGCTCACTTTTTGGCCTCCCAGGCAGACTCGTAATACCGGCGCTATGGAAGTCCCATTGAAAAAGGGCTTTTTTGAAAGCTGTGGTAATTACGTTGCGTTAAGGCAAAAAAAGTGTGCGGTGCCCCTAAACCTTCAAGACTCGTAATACCAGCGGTAGTGAAAAAGAGCCTTAATGCTGCTTTTTCACTAATACTGCAAAACTCGTAATCTAGCCGATGGTTATTTGCCAATGAAACGGAATATTGACTGCCATTCTTTGGGGCTGATTTATTAAAGTGCGGACGGACATGATACGATGTAGCGTATCATGTCCGCTGCCCATCAATAAATGCCGACAGCATACGCTGTCGGCATTTATCATTGCACAAGCAGTTCTTATGAACAGCTTGTGCAAAGCGGCCCCCTGCATAAGGTGTCAATCAGCCCGATCGTCTTTAGACCGCTGCTTCATAACTTCTGTTTTTCCGGCGAGTCTGAAGGTTTGCGTGGAAACAGGGGTATCAAGTTCCATTCGGAGCTTGATCATTCGGACCCTTTTTCTGCAATCAATAATTTATAAGCTAAAGAGAGAGATTCCTTTATAAATTGGCTTGCAAAACAAACATATTGAAAAGGAGAAAGAGCTCAGAATATTTGTAATTTATGTGGTTGAGCATTACAAAATTGTAAATACTGATACCAGTGAGCTAGCCTGCCTCCCTCCCTCCCCTATATTGGTAATTTCTGTTATACGTTTTAAACTCTTCTCTGAAATCATCGTTTTGAACTAAATAATCTTATGTAAGTTTGCTGAACCCTAACTCTGCTCCAAAGGAAAATTCAGAGTTACTCAGCAACGATATGAGAGGTGAAGGGATAGATGAGGCAGATGTGCACTTTTTAGCAACTGTTTCCCATATATTTAAGGTTCTCTGGCAATAGAGGGAGTATGAATATCTAAAATGTCTAGCCTTATTTGTAAATCAACATGCCGCACCCCTAGGGATAGGCACAGACAAAGGCTGTTGCAGACATTTTTCAAAGTACAGACCTTAGTGAAGGACACCAAGGTACATTTGAAATTAAAAACATTATTTTATAGTGCTTGGTGTTATTATACTGATGCAGATACCACTGATCCTATAACCAGCCCTCCTCTGGCTATACCCATGTGCCACTGTCACTACTGTGTCATTATATAGTGCTGGGTGTTATTATATTGATGCAGATACCACTGATCCTATAACCAGCCCTCATCTGGCAATACCCATGTGCCAGTGTCACTACTGTGTCATTATATAGCGCTAGGTGTTATTTTACTGATGCAGATACCACTGATCCTATAACCAGCCCTCCTCTGGCTATACCATGAGCCAGTGTCACTACTGTGTCATTATATAGTGCTGGGTTTTATTATACTGATGCAGATACCACTGACCCTATAACCAGCCCTTGTATGACTATACCCATGAGCCAGTGTCACTACTGTGTCATTATATAGCGCTGGGTGTTATTTTACTGATGCAGATACCACTGATCCTATAAACAGCCCTCCTCTGGCTATACCCATGTGCCAGTGTCACTACTGTGTCATTATATAGTGCTGAGTGTTATTATACTGATGCAGATACCACTGATCTTATAACCAGCCCTCCTCTGGATATACCCATGTGCCAGTGTCACTACTGTGTCATTATATAGTGCTTGGTGTTATTTTACTGATGCAGATACCACTGATCTTATAACCAGCCCTCCTCTGGCTATACCCATGTACCAGTGTCACTTCTGTGTCATTATATAGTGCTGGGTGTTATTTTACTGATGCAGATACCACTGATTCTATAACCAGCCCTTGTCTGGCTATACGCATGTGCCAGTGTCACTACTGTGTCATTATATAGCGCTGGGTGTTATTATACTGATGCAGATACCACTAATTTTATTACCAGCCCTCCTCTGGCTTTACCCATGTGCCAGTGTCACTACTGTGTCATTAAATAGTGCTGGGTGTTATTATACTTATGCAGATACCACTGATCCTATAACGAGCCCTCCTCTGGCTATACCCATGAGCCAGTGTCACTACTGTGTCTTTGTATAGTGCTGAGTGTTATTAAACTGATGAAGATACCACTGATTCTATAACCAGCCCTCTTCTGGCTATACCCATGAGCCAGTGTAACTACTGTGTCATTATATAGTGCTGGGTGTTATTAGACTGATGCAGATACCACTGACCCTATAACCAGCCCTTGTCTGGCTATATGCATGTGCCAGTGTCACTACTGTGTCTTTGTATAGAGCTGGGTGTAGGGATGGGCAAATGTTTCACAACATTCGAAAAATGAAACTAATTTTTACACATTCGTTCGTTCGAATCGAATTTTGAATGTTTACATAACATTCTAATATTCAATTTTTGAATGTTCGGTTTCGAATTTCACGATTACATTCAAAAATATTCATTTAGAAAAATTCGAATTTATATTTGTAATAGTATTTCAAATGCTTTCTTTAAATGTAATATTCGAATTATGCAATATTCGAATTCGAAAAAATTCGAATTTATATGCTTGTAATAGTATTTCTAATGCTTTCTTTAAATGTAATATTCGAATTATGCAATAATCGAATTCGAAAAATTCGAATTTATATGCTTGTAATAGTATTTCTAATGCTTTCTTTAAATGTAATATTCGAATTATGCAATATTCTATATAGAAACATTCAAAATGATATATTTGTATTTTATTATGTATCAATTTACTAGATTCCCTCTCTACCACATGAACTATTGAACTTCTGAATAGTATTTGTTAAATAGAATGTTAAATTCGAAATTTCGAATGTGGACATTCGATATAATTATAAACATTCAAATTCGAAAATGACATTCGAAAACTGTAAATAGCATTCGATTATAGAATTTTTAAGAATATTCGTTCTTATCAACATTCGGATTTATAATTCAAATTTCGGTAATAACATTCGTTCTAACATTCGAATTCGGAAATTTAGACATTCGCCCATATCTAGCTGGATGTTATTATACAGATGCAGATACACATCCAGTATTTCCCTCAGGCTTTATTTATTCCATAACTTATCACCCAATATTGCTAGCAGTCTTTTGACAAGCCACAAATTTTATTCACACTACATATTTTTTTTTAATCCTATTATTTAATCAGAAAGAAAAAATATACTAAGGTTGTGGCGGACACTGCAAGGGCTAGTCACGGACACCAGTGTCTGTATACGGACACCTTGCCTATACCTGCGCACCCCAAACTGGTAACAGCCTGCTAGGGAATGCTCTATTTATACCACTCTAGTATTCTTTGTGAACATATTGCTATTCTATAAAATAATCTCTAGTCCCCTGCTGTCTCTGTGTCTATAAAATGTTGCCTTCACAACTCTAGGATGGTGGTATTGCCAGATATATGAAAGATATTTTGCAGGTTAGCATTGTAGGAATATTTTTTTACTATGTTCCTAAATATATGTAGAGAGCAATATAAAAGTGAAAACTGCTGCTCTCAGAAGTGAAAAGAAAATGCCATCCACAAAGCAGTTCAGTTTCCCTTTAAGGGTACATGTCTAAACAAATGTCTAAATATGTGTAAAGTGGACTTGGATTTTAATTGTTACATACAATTGTTTATACAGTGGGGCAAAAAAGTATTTAGTCAGCCACCAATTGTGCAAGTTCTCCCACTTAAGAAGATGAGAGAGGCCTGTAATTTTCATTATAGGTATACCTCAACTATAAGAGACAAATGTGGAAACAAATCCAGACAATCACATTGTCTGATTTAGAAAGAATTTATTTGCAAATTATGGTGGAAAATAACTATTTGGTCAATATCAAAAGTTCATCTCAATACTTTGTTATATATTCTTTGTTGGCAATGACAGAGGTCAAACGTTTTCTGTAAGTCTTCACAAGGTTGTCACACACTGTTGATGGTATGTTGGCCCATTCCTGCATGCAGATCTCCTCTAGAGCAGTGATGTTTTGGGGCTGTCGCTGGGCAACACGGACTTTCAACTCCCTCCAGAGGTTTTCTATGGGGTTGAGATCTGGAGACTGGCTAGGCCACTCCAGGACCTTGAAATGCTTATTACGAAGCCACTCCTTCGTTGCCCGGGTGGTGTGTTTAGGATCATTGTCATGCTGAAAGACCCAGCCACGTTTCATCTTCAATGCCCTTGCTAATGGAAGGAGGTTTGCACTCAAAATCTCATGATACATGGTCCCATTCATTCTTTCATGTACATGGATCAGTCGTCCTGTTCCCTTTGCAGAGAAACAGCCCCAAAGCATGATGTTGCCACCCCCATGCTTCACAGTAGGTATGGTGTTCTTTGGTTGCAACTCAGCATTCTCTCTCCTCCAAACACGACGAGTTGTGTTTCTACCAAACAGTTCTACTTTGGTTTCATCTGACCATATGACATTCTCCAAATCCGCTTTTGGATCATCCAAATGCTCTCTAGCATACTTCAGACGGGCCCGGACATGTACTGGCTTAAGCAGGGGGACACGTCTGGCACTGTCCCTGGCGGCGTAGTGTGTTACTGATGGTAGCCTTTGTTACGTTGGTCCCAGCTCTCTGCAGGTCATTTACTAGGTCCCCCCATGTGGTTCTGGGATGTTTGCTCACCGTTCTTGTGATCATTTTGACCCCACTGGGTGAGATCTTGGGTGGAACCCCAGATTGAGGGAGATTATCAGTGGTCTTGTATGTCTTCCATTTTCTAATTATTGCTCCCACAGTTGATTTATTCACACCAAGCTGCTTGCCTATTGCAGATTCAGTCTTCCCAGCCTGGTGAAGGTCTACAATTTTGTTTCTGGTGTCCTTCAACAGCTCTTTGGTCTTCACCATAGTGGAGTTTGGAGTGTGGCTGTTTGAGGTTGTAGACAGGTGTCTTTTATACTGATAACAAGTTCAAACAGGTGCCATTAATACAGGTAATGAGTGGAGGACAGAGGAGCCTCTTAAAGAAGAAGATACAGGTCTGTAAGAGCCAGAAATCTTGCTTTTTTGTAGGTGACCAAATACTTATTTTCAACCATAATATGCAAATAAATTCTTTCCAAATCAGACAATGTGATTGTCTGGATTTGTTTCCACATTTTGTCTCTCATAGTTGAGGTATACCTATGATGAAAATTACAGGCCTCTCTCATCTTCTTAAGTGGGAGAACTTGCACAATTGGTGGCTGACTAAATACTTTTTTGCCCCACTGTATATATATATATATATATATATATACTGTGTATATATATATATATATATATATATATATATATATAGCGGGTAAAGACAGAGATTGGGTAATCCTAGTATTACCCGGGTAATGCTTGGGTTACCCAAGCGGCTGTGGGTAAAGCCCAATGTAAAATCATAAATCCCCTCAGATTGATCGAGTCACCGCTTCAAGCATATACACGATGCACTGTAATTCCCCCATCTTCACTATCTTTTTTGCCTCCGCCTGGGGTGTTCAAGCGTTACTTGGGATGGATGCCAAAGGATCGGTGGGGCAAAAGAAAAAGTGTAGATGGGGAATTACAGTACATCGGGCTTTACCCATAGCAGCTTGGATTACCCGGATTTCTGACTTTACCAGTATATATATATATATATATATATATATATATATATATATATATATATATATATATATATATATATAAATATATACTGTATATATATATATATATATATATATATATATATATATATATATACACAGACACACACTTTTTATTTTCACTTCTTGCTACTTAAAATAAAACCTGATATTAGGTTTGCACTGAGTATGATTAGAGACACTTCCTCCCATTTTATCAACTACCTTTTAGCTTCTTTTGATAAGTGCAGCAATTTTGCTATTATATCTTACTGTAACTGTATTTTTATATATCATATATGTTAATATTATTGCTGCTTAGGTTGTTTTGTTTATAAATTGTACACTTGTCGTTAAGCAGTGCATCATACATTGCTCACTCTCAGCTCCATATGAAAGGGACAGTAAACACCCTGTAATAACAAGACATTGCTGTTGTGTTGCTATAGCTAAACTCCACCAACCATTTGCTTATTTGGAGGAGACTGAGGGGCCTATTTATCAAGCTCCGAATGGAGCTTGTGGGCCCGTGTTTCTGGCGAGTCTTCAGACTCGCCAGAAACAGCAGTTATGAAGCAGTGGTCTAAAGACCGCTGCTTCATAACCCTGTCCGCCTGCTCTGATGAGGCGGACAGGAATTGCCAGAATTCAACCCGATCGAGTACGATCCGGTTGATTGACACCTCCCTGCTGGCGGCCGATTGGCCGTGAGTCGGGAGGGGGCGGGGTTGCACCAGCAGCTCTTGTGAGCTACTGGTGCAGTGTTAAATGCGTAGATCGTATTGCTCTCCACATTCAGCGAGGTCTTGCGGACCTGATCTGCGCTGTCAGATCAGGTCCACAAGACCTTTGATAAATAGGCCCCAATGAGCTAGATTACAAGTGGGGCGCAAACGGTTTTGCACTAGCATAATCATGTTTTTGCGAGCGATTTTAATTACGCTATTACAAGTGGAGCTAGCGCAATCGGCATTTACGCTTCAATCCTTTCCGCGATCTCAGAGCTGTGGTTAACTGTTTTCCGAAATAAAAAAGTAGCACAAAACACTTCAAAAATACATCACAGAGTACAGTTACACTCATATTAACACTGTCTAATAAAAATTATTTACAAAAAATATTGCACAAAATAGTTATAAGGGCTCAAAGATCTCGGGTGTTTTGGGGAAAAAAGGCAGGCAAAGGGCTTTAACATTGAGACACATAGATATACATTGCTGAAGATGTATCTGAATGTCTATATATATATATATATATTTATATATTTGTACAGTATATATTAATGTATTTATATGTGTATATATGTATTTACAGTCATATATACACATATAAAAACATTAATATATACTGTATGTACACATATATAAACATATATATATATTGCATTAGAACCCTTTGCCATTAAGTAGATAAAAACAGGATAAACATATTTATGCAATATTCATATTTAATAAAGATTTTAATAAAGGTCCGCTGTCTTGGGGTCACACTAGACTTAAAACTCACATTCAACCCACATATATAAGCACTTACCAAATCCTGCCGTTCACACCTACGCAACATTTCCAGAATTCGTCCCTTCCTTACTAAAAAACTACAACCATACTTATTTATGCCCTCATTTTGTCACACATTGATTATTGCAATATACTCCTAAATGGCCTTCCAAAAATACCGCCTCTCCTCCCTCCAATCTATTATGAATGCTTCTGCTAGACTCATCCACCTAAGGTGCCGATCTACATCAGCTGCTCCGCTCTGCCAGTCTCTACACTGACTCCCCATACACTCCAGAATACAAAGCACTCAACAGTCTAACTCCCAACTATATTTCCTCTCTCATCGTGAAATATTCCCCATCCCGTCCTCTTCTATCAACCTCTGACCTACGTCTCTCCACTCCTGTTATCTCTACGTCCCACTCCCGCCTTCAAGACTTTGCACGTGCTGCTCCTGTCCTCTGGAACTCTCTACTCCGCTCCATAAGACTGTCTCCAACCTTGTATAGCTTCAGACGCTCCTTGAAAACCCACCAATTCAGAGAGGCTTACCATCTCTCCTCCATCTCTCTTCCTAACCAAACTAATACATGAACTGCCTGACTCACTGCTGCAAATACAACCAATGTAACAAGCTACCCCAACCTTATGTCTCTACACCCTAAACCTGTAGACTGTGAGCTCTCCGGAGCAGGGCCCTCTTCCTCCTGTACTAGATTTGTTTAGTTTTGTTTTGTATTTTATTACAAATCCTTGTTATTGTCTACCCCTACCATTTTACCTAGCGCTACGGAATTGTCAGTGCTATACAAATAAATGATAATAATAATAATTATTATTTATTGTAAATATTTCACATTTGCTAATGCAAATATGCTATGCTGTTTGCGCGATCTAGGGTGTTAGTTTTTTTCCACTTTTTGTCTCCATTGATTTCTATAGGGGAATACATGCACGAGCATGCAGAAAATTAAGTTAGGTTTTTCGGATCAACGCTAGCTCCAAATGAAGCTTTTTCGAAACTTGTAATATGAACACAAACCGACTAGTACAAAAAGCTTAACTCTAGCAGAGTTTTCACGATTGCCAAAACAAAAAATACTGTGCCACTTGTAATCTAACCCAATATTGGCTTTAGTCTGCAGACAACAAAGCTAGCCGCTGTTGTAAAGTTACTATAAAGAGGCCCATTTTCAAGCTCCGTATGGAGCTTGAGGGCCTGTGTTTCTGGCAAGTCTTCAGACTCGCCAGAAACACAAGTTATGGAGCAGCGGTCTAAAGACCGCTGCTCCATAACCCTGTCCGGCGGACAGGCGGACAGGAATCGCCACAATACAACCCGATCGAGTATGATCGGGTTGATTGACACCTCCCTGCTGGCGGCCCATTGTCTCTGAGTCTGCAGGGGGCGGCGTTGCACCAGCAGCTCTTGTGAGCTGCTGGTGCAATGCTGAATACGGAGAGCGTATTGCTCTCCGCATTCAGCGATGTCTGTCGGACCTGATCTGCACTGTCAGATCAGGTCCGACAGACATATGATAATTCGACCTCAAAGCAATTGATTTTGCAGTTGTTGCTTGATAAAGCCAATTAGGGACAGATATGTAGCAGAGTTGTAGCCCTGAGAAGTCAGCATGTGCATTTCAAGCTAAATTGCATGACAATAGGGCAAGACAAATAATGAAAATAAATTGAAAAGTTGTTTCATTATGTAAAAGTAAACATTTTATAAAACCATCAGTTTACTGTCCCTTTAACTGTTGGCGCACAATGCTCTCAGTACTTATTTTCTATAAGTATAGTCACAGCTCTCAGCATTTTACATCTAATTAGTGTATAATAATCATGTAACTGTTAACTGCACCTCCCAAGGTTACAAACCTGATTTATTCCTGCATATTTATTGTGCTGGTGCACATATCAGCTGACCTCACAAAGTGCTGACCTTTCAGGACTCCTCATACTGATTAGATCTATCATCAGACAATGCCATACTGCATCAGTGTCTCTTGTTACAGGTCATGTCCTTCAAACTGTAGTTTAGATTCCAATCTGACTGCTAAGCCTGTCAATTAATAATTGTTTCTAATCAGGAAATATCTGCAATAACTGACACCAGCAATCCCTCTGCTACACCATTGATTGATGCAGTTAGTACCTTTGAAAGATGTAAATGCAAAGTATTTCAATAACTGGAAGACTCTGCTAAAAGTATGGTTTTTACCCACAGCAGGTGCTCGTATTACAAGTTGAAAGTAAAAAGTTTAACCCGACGCAAGCAAAAAGCTGAACTTTGACTATCGCAACTGCGTTAACGTATTTCCCCACAGACTTCAATGGAGCAAGGAAAGTGAAAAAAAAAAAAAAAAACCTACTCGCGCGTAAACCCAACATTAAACATCAAGTGTGCTAACCCAGCATTAACATTTTAATATTTCACATTCCAATGTTCTTCACCTAGAAGAATATGTTCTATTTATTCATAATTAGATATTTCTATATAGGTCTGATTTTTTTTGGTAAAATATATATCTATATGATCTGTCTAATATAGGTATAGATATATACAGATATATATAGGAATATCTATTTAACAATGCATAGAATATATATTTCTCTATGTGCAGAACATTGGAATGTATAATATTTATAGTAAATACAGTTAAATATGAATATAAACATAAATATGCCTTTACATGTTTTCATCTACTTTCCAGTGCACTTATATGTACGTCTACACTCACCGGCCACTTTATTAGGTACACCTGTTCAATTGCTTTGTAACACAAATTGCTAATCAGCCAATCACATGGTAGCAACTCAATGTATTTAGGCATCTAGACGTGGTGAAGACGACTTGCTGAAGTTCAAACCGAGCATCAGAATGGGGAAGAAAGGGAATTTAAGTGACAGGCTGGTCAGAGTATTTAAAAAACTGCTGATCTACTGGGATTTTCATGCATAACCATCTCTAGGGTTTACAGAGAATGGTCCGAAAAAGAGAAAATATCCAGTGAGCGGTAGTTGTCTGGACGACAATGCGTTGATGATGTCAGAGGTCAGAGGAGAATGGGCAGACTGGTTTGAGATGATATAAAGGTGTCAGTAACTTAAATAACCACTCGTTACAACTAAGGTATGCAGAATACCATCTCTGAATGCACAACACGTTGAACCTTGAAGCAGATGGGCTACAGCAGCAGAAGACCACACCGGGTGCCAGTTCTGTCAGCTAAGAACAGGAAACTGAGGCTACAATTCGCACAGGCTCACCAAAATTGGACAATAGAAGATTGGAAAAGCCTTGCCTGGTCTGATGAGTCTCGATTTCAGCTATGACATTAAAGGGACATGAAACCCAATTTATTTCTTTCGTGATTTAGAAAGAGCATGTCATTTTAAACAACTTTCTAATTTACTTCATTCTCTTGATATCACTTGCTGAAAAGCATATCTAGATATGCTCAGTAGCTGCTGATTGGTTGCTGCACATAGAGGCCTTGTGTGATTGGCTCGCACATGTGCATTGCTATTTCCTCAACAAAGGATATCTAAAGAATTGAGCAAATTAGATAATAGAAGTAAATTGGAAAGTTGTTTAAAATTGCATGCCCTATCTGAATCATGAAAGTTTAATTTTGACTAGACTGTCCCTTTAAGATGGTAGGGTTTAGAATTTGGTGTAAACAACATGAAAGCATGGCCTACCTGAGTATTGTTGCTGACCATGTCCATCTCTTTATGACTACAGTGTACCCATCTTCTGATGGCTACTTCCAACAGGATAATGCACCATGTCACATAGTTCAAATCATCTCAAACTGGTTTCTTGAACATGACAATGAGTTCACTGTACTCCAATGGCCTCCATAGTCACCAGATCTCAATCCAATAGAGCACCTTTGGGATGTGGTGGAAGATTCGCATCATGGATGTGCAGCAGACAAATCTGCAGCAACTGCGTGATGCTATCATGTCAATATGGAACAAAATATCTGAGGAATGTTTCCAACACCTTGTTGAATCTATGCCACGAAGAATTAAGGAATTTGTGAAGGCAAAAGGGGGTCCAACCTGGTAGTAGCAAGGTGTACCTAATAGTGACCGGTGAGTGTATATATGTATTTATATGTGTATATATATCTGTAAATACATAAATACACATATAAATATATATATATACACATACATATACATACATATACATACCTATACAAATATTTTTGAGCCCTTATAACTTTATTATTAAATATTTTTATTAGTGTAACTGTACTTTCTAATGTATTTTTGAAATGTTTTGTGACACTTTTTTATTTCACAAAACAGTTAACCAGAGCTCTGAGGTTGCAGTAATCATTCTAGCATAAATCGTGATTGCGCTTACGCATTCGCCATCCGGTGCACGAAAACAGCCGCAATAAACCTGATATTGCTTGTGCGTAACTGTTAGTGCTCCACTAGTAATCTGGCCCTTAATGTTTGCAATATTCCTAGAAAGACACAGATATCTTATGCTGATGACAGTATGTTTCAGCATCACATACAATGTTGGTTTTATAAAGGTTACATCATTAATTAATTAATTAAGCCCTTTAAAGTGACATGAAACCCAAATATTTTCTTTAAAGACTCATATAGAACATTCTATTTTAAACAACTTTCTAATTTACTTCTATTATCTAATTTTCTTTGTTCTCTTGGTATCTTATTTAAAAGCAGGGATGTAAGATCATGAGCGTGCACGTGTCTGGAGCTCTATACGGCAGCAGATTTGCAATAATGTTAATCATTTGCAAGAGCACGAGATCGCAGCACTATTTCCTGTCATGTAGTGCTTCAGATGCCTACCTAGGTATCTCTTCAACACAGAATAACCATGGAAATAAATATGATAATAGAAGTAAATTAGAAACTTTTTAAAAAAATTGTATTCTATATCTAAATCACAAAAGTACATTTTTGGGTCTCATATTCCTTTAACTAGAATGAGCTATAAGATTTGAGGTAACATATGTATGTCTAATAGGCATGCACATTGATACCCTCACTATCCCATTAACCTTTCACCAAAATGATTTTATTACTATGCATCAATAAACATTTTGGCCTAGATTACAAGGTGAGGGCACAAATATTAGGACTATTGAATGCAAACACAGCTCAAGGTAAATTTATAGCATTATTATTGTTGCTATTAAATTACAAGTTGATAGAAAAATTGTAGCTCTTAAATGCAAACGTGGGATGCAGTAACATCTGGAGGTCAGATAGTGCGGCCACACTAAATCCCTCAGCTAATAGACTTCTATGGAGCATTTATTTACACGAAAACATATATTTTATTTTTAATATGTATAAATATCAGTGAAATACTTTATTTTGATATGTTTTACATGTGTTTGTTTATGCTTTTATTGTAGCTGTAACACTTCACTTCATATCTCGAATTTCGCTAATTTTAGCGCTATGTGCTCGAGCGCAACACAGTAACTCACCACTTGTAATCTGAGCAGTGTTTAGCAGAGCCGCACTATCCATTGAAAGTTTAGGGTTAAAATAATGCTAATAAAATATATCGGCTGCACCAACATTCTCTGGTAATTATTTTTACCAAGGACTTGCAATATCAGATTGTGCGCTACTCTTAGTGCAGGCTTGCCATATGGATAGTGCATCTACACTACCAATAGGGCTCCACTTGTAATCTGTGCTTTTATAGGGAATACAATTTTAAGTTAAATATTCCTTAAATTGTAAAAAAAAAAAAAAAAAAAGGGCTAGCAAATGGATTCATTGGCTAAACAATTTGCAGCATTCAGATATCTTAAGCTATTCAATTCCCCATAGTAGTAGCAACATAACTGGTTAATTGTATAAAAAGATAAAGAAAAGAAAAAAAAAACATACATTTACCAGTTTTTTGTGTGTGTAATAATTAAACTCATGTTATTTTGTCCCAATTTATTAATACATTTGTTGGCGTAGTCTAGTACTATACAATCAAAAGGGTTTAAAACTCTTCTAGGACATATCCCAGTATATCAATTGATTCAATATAAAGGCTGTGGCTGTCCCCTGATACAAGTGATCATTTCTATCACAACAGCAATACAGATGAAAGCGGCAGCCTCACTTTCATATTTCTGCCACCTGTTCCAGTACATTATATGGCCTTTGTAAAATAAATACATGTTTTCAACACAAACATCATACCGCTATGCGTAATCCTTACTAGGAATTCTATAAAGAAAAAGATTATAAGTACATTCAGGGATAAAATGGGGTTTATGACATCTGTATAGGGATAAGAAAATATATACAACTGTGAACTATACACAGAATTGTATATACATAAAGTAAATTATAGCAATTTAGTAGAAAACTCAGAAGAAAAGAAGATTGAGGTATTCTGACTAAAAGCAGCAACAAGCACTCATCTGTCTTTCACTACATGCATTGTGTGCTCTTCAGAAGTAATAAGCTTTTAATCGAAAGCAGAAGAACACTGGGACTAGGAAAATTGCTGAAAAGCCCAAGGTGTAATGAAGAAATTAGAATTTCATTTACTGAACAAAAGAAAGTTATACAGCTGAAATTTCCTATACATATAGGGCTAGATTAATAGAGGAGCGCTAAATTATCGCAAATTCGCCCATTCACTGGTGCGCAATAAATAACCAGCCATTACAAGTGGCTGGTTATTGTTACCGCTAGAGGTCAGATTTCTGGTTAATTTTTAAAATGTCCCCCAATTGTCCCCAAAATAAAGAGTGTAGTGCCTTTAATAAAATAAAAAATATTAGGTTTTTTTTTTTTTTTTTTTTTTTTTTTTAAATCATCACTGCACAAAGCAGTTTTTAGGGGTTAAAGGGACATTATACACTATATTTTTCTTTGCATAAATGTTTTGTAGATGATCCATTTATGTCGCCCATACAGTTTTTTGGAAAAATGTATAGTTTTGAATAACATTGCGCTGATTTTCAGACTCCTAACCAAGCCCCAAAGTTTTAGGAGAATACTGATGTATACCTACTCCATCTTCCTCCTGCTTGTGTAAAGAGTCTTTTTATATGCAGTGGAAGGGGGAGGGGGAGTGTCTGCTTTCACTGGGTGTTCCATTCAACCTAATCAACAGTGCTAAACTGGGAGCTTCTAAGTAAGTTTTTAAAAGGTTTTATAATGGATTTTTAGATCAGTATCTGTGCATATTATTCTTTATAGTAGTGAATATTACATGCAGTTATATGAAAATTGGTGTATACTGTCCCTTTAAAGTGAGCGGGTGTTATAAAAAAACAACACTCAAAAGTACCTTTACCTAGCGGACTATGGGGACTCTGTTAGAACTGCAAATATATATGTATATTCTTATATACATATATATTTATGTGTTAATATGTGTATAATTACATATTAACACATAAGTATATACTGTATGTATATATTCATATACATATATATTTTAAATGTGCTGCCCATGACTGCGCTTAAGTTCTGTGCTGTGTATGATGGCATCAGAACGAGGCTCCCATTGGTGCCTATGGAAGCTCTCTCTCGTGAGCACAAAGCTTCCATGCAATGTAATCTCAACTTGTAATAGTGCACATTTGTGTGCACTGGTATTACTGAGTGGAGTGCAAATATCATGCTCGCATAAGTGATATTTTGCGATTGACTCGTAATCTGGCTCATAATCTGTATTGGAGAGAAAGGGGCATAAAATTTATTAGTATGGCATTCTGTGTGTTTGTTTTATCTATAACTCTAATTACAACCTACTGTACACCATTTTATTACCATTTTTTACAGTTTCTTTCAGAGTAAAGAAACATAAAAATTATTTATCTATCTATGTCAGACTATCATCAGAAAGAATTTTCAGAGGAGCATCAGGTGGTAAAAAGTAAAACTTGACTTTTATTTAATTTGTTAAAACATGCAGGAAACAAGGGTGCCCATATCTTCAAGGGAACCGCTAGCTTATGTGTTAGCTCATAGCTGGCTTGGTTCTCCGTAAACACACTGGCTATTTAAAATGGCTAATAACATCCTATTGGCTCTCACTAATAGGTATGTGAAGTGGGCTGGTCACTAAATTAACTCTTTAAGGTACGTAGTAATAGTGACATAAGTACAAATGCATACTGTTATTATGTAACAAAAGATGCTTATTAACTCTTGTTTAATCCCAATGTATTAACTCTTGTTCAATCCCAGTGTAGAGCTATGTCTTAAACAGAATATCTAGTACCAATCCTTCCTATACATTATTAACATACTGTAATTGCCATCTAGTACAACTATAAAAGGATAACACCAATAATTTTAATAATTTGGTTAACACAGCATCCCCTTGTATGTATATAGACTGTTTCACCATTGTTTTCCGTTTTGTTTTTGTAAACAATTTGTTTTTCAGCTTTTGTTACATAATAACAGTATGCATTTGTACTTATGTTACAATTACTACCTACCTTAAAGAGTTAATTTAGTGACCAGCCCACTTCACACACCTAATGGTGAGAACCAATAGGATGTTAATAGCCATTTTAAATAGCCAATGTGTTTAGGGAGAACCAAGCCAGCTATGAGTACGGCATAACGCCGAAATGCATAAACTAGCGGTTCTCTTGAAGATATGGGCACCCTTGTTTGGTTGCTGCATGTTTTAGCAAATTAAATAAAAGTCAAGTTTTACTTTTTAACACCTGATGCTCCTCTGAAAATTCTTTCTGATGATTACCGTGGCCTCTGCATGGAGTTGAGCATTAGTACAAGACCTTGTCTGAACACTTCTACCAAAGAATTGGTGAGCGGTAACGATATATCCTCTTAAGTCGGCTGCCATTCATGACGAGAGTGACTTCATTGTTCAGCGCAAAGTTTGGCCCATCCTGAGTGATGTTGCGGAGGGTCCGTGTCGGTTGCGAGAGACTTGTTGAGCGGTATTGGCTCCAAGTGAAGACTGGCCGTAAGGAGTCCAAGGATGGGTGCAGCCTGCTAGTCGGACGCATTCATCGGAACAGGCTTCCAAGCATAAGCCGTGAAGTGGGGGTAAGCTGACGATTGGCACCATTTATTCAGCGTAGTGATTCATGCCTAATGGAATCATTGCAACGTTGCAGGGCCAATATACAATAGCAATTCTTAGAAATTATCCAAGGATATTAGGACTTTTGGTTGACATGGTAGTATCTAACAGCTGGGTTCAGGTGCACCTGGATCTCCCTAAGGGGAATTTATTTTTATGTCTTTCTATCTATCTATCTATCTATCTATCTATTTATCTATCTACGTCTGTCTGCCTATCATCTGTCTCCTTATCCTTTACATGAGGTCTAAAGTCGCACTAACCCGATGAATGTAAAATACATTTGTGCTCGCACATTCGCGTTTACTTTCAACTTATAATATGAGCGCAAGTTAGTGCGGGTGCGATATTTCTATATTGCACGCTAACTTTAGTGTACCACTTGTAATTTAGCCCTAAAGGTTTATTAATGCATAGTTTAAAAGGTTTTATTAATTTTTCATGCTTTTCCCATAACTTAAATCTTAACATTGGAGTTTTTACACCCCATATATCAACTGGATTGCATTCCATGAAATTCTGACTACATGTGATTGTCTGATACATTCAGAAGCTAATTTATATATGTCCCTAATTGGCCACAGCAAAAAAAAAAAGATAAGATAAACAACACCAAAGAGGCTTTTAAGAAGTGTTTGCCTAGGCTGCAAAACAATGCACTTTTTGCTAACAGCATGACCATTTCAAATTTATTTTTTATCTGATCTTTTGTAACACAGTTATTAATTTCTGATACATAAACACAATTAATGTAATGCCCATTTAAAAGGACATTGTAGTCAATTTTTATCTTTGCTTTATCTAAAAAAACACAATTTTATCACTTATTTCAGTTTGTTTATTTGTTTAACTCATGTTCCTGTCCAGAATAAACCAACATTTTTTTTATGTTTGCAGGAGTGTTTCCCTCTTTACCAGCAATAAACATCAGCAGGAAGTAAAAACCAATACTGCAAATATTAGTTTCAATTTAAACGTATACAGGTACTGTAAAAAATATCTAAATAGTCCATAGAATATATATATATATAATTTTACAGTATCTATGTTTATTTTAAAAAAATATTAATATTTTTTTTAATATTTCATATTTAATATCTCCATAATGCGCCTTAAGATAACTAACGGCTAGATTACAAGTTTTGCGTTATGAGCTGTGCATTGCTAACTTGCACGTTATTGTCACCGCTCACTTACCTACAGCACTGGTATTACAGGTTTTTACAAACCTGGCGTTAAAAGACAAGAAGTGAGCGTAGAGCAAAATTGTGCTCCATACCGCACTCCAACACCAGCGTTGCTTAAGTCAACGGTGAGCTGGTTGTACGTGCTCGTGCACGATTTCCCCATAGACATCAATGGGGAAAGCTGGCTGAGAAAAAATCTAACACCTGCAAAAAAGCAGCGTAAAGCTCAGTAACGCAGCCCCATTGATTCCTATGGAGAAACTACATTTATGTTTACAACTAAAACCCTAACATGAACCCCGATTCTAAACACCCCTAATCTTACACTTATTAACCCCTAATCTGCCGCCGACTTCACTGACACCTACATTATTCTTATTAACCCCTAATCTGCCTCTCCAGACATTGACACCACTATAATAAACATATTAACCCCTAATCTGCCACCCCCAACATCGCCGACACCTACATTATATTTATTAACCCCTAATCTGCCGCTCCAGACATTGCCGCCACTATAATAAACATATTAACCCCTAATCTGTCGCCCCCGACATCTCTGACACCTACATTATATGTATTAACCCCTAATCTGCCGCTCCCGACATTGCCGACACCTACATTATACTTATGAAGCCCTAATCTGCTGCCCCCAACATCGCCAACACCTACATAATATTATTAACCCCTACTCTGTCGCCCCCAACGTCGCCAGCACTATAATAAACATATTAACCCCTAAACCGCCGTACTCCCACATCACAAACACTAGTTAAATATTATTAACCCCTAATCTGCTGCCCCTAACATCGCCGCCACCTACCTACATTTATTAACCCCTAATCTGCCGCCCTCAACGTCGCCGCCACTATATTAAATGTATTAACCCCTAAGTCTAAGTCTAACCCTAATCCTAACACCCCTTAACTTAAATATAATTAAAATAAATCTAAATAAAACTTACTATTAATAACTAAATAATTCCTATTTAAAACGAAATACTTACCTATAAAATAAACCCTAAGATAGCTACAATATAACTAATAGTTACATTGTAGCTAGCTTAGGGTTTATTTTTATTTTACAGGCAAGTTTGTATTTATTTTAACTAGGTAGAATAGTTACTAAATAGTTATTAACTATTTAATAAACTACCTAGCTAAAATAAATACAAAATTTACCTGTAAAATAAAACCTAACCTAAGTTACAATAACACCTAACACTACACTACAATTAAATAAATTACCTAAATTAAATACAATTAAATAAATTAAATAAAATTAGCTAAATTTAAAAAAAAACCCACTAAATTTCAGAAAATAAAAAACAAATTACAAGGTCTTTAAACTAATTACAACTAATCTAATAGCCCTTTTAAAATAAAAAAGCCCACCCAAAATAAAAAAAAACCCTAGCCTAAACTAAACTACCAATAGCCCTTAAAAGGGCCTTTTGCGGGACATTGCCCCAAAGAAATCAGCTCTTTTACCTGTAAAAAAAAATACAAACAACCCTCTCAACAGTAAAACCCATCACCCACATAACCAACCCCCCAAATAAAATCCTAACTAAAAAAACTAAGCTCCCCATTGCCCTGAAAAGGGCATTTGGATGGGCATTGCCCTTAAAAGGGCATTTAGCTCTATTGTGGCCCAAACCCTAATCTAAAACTAAAACCCACCTAATAAACCCTTAAAAAAACCTAACACTAACCCCTGAAGATCCACTTACAGTTTTGAAGAGCCGACATACATCCTCAACAAAGCCAGGAGAAGTCCTCAGGGAAGTGGCAAGAAGTCCTCAACGAAGCCGGGAGAAGTCTTCATCGAAGCCGGGAAAAGTGGTCCTCCAGACGGGCAGAAGTCTTCATCCAGAAGGCATCTTCTATCATCATCCATCTGGCGCGGAGCGGATCCATCTTCAAGACATCCGGCGCAAAGCATCCTCTTCTTCCGACGACTCCCGGCGAATGAAGGTTCCTTTAAGTGACATCATCCAAGATGGCGTCCCTTAGATTCCAATTGGCTGATAGAATTCTATCAGCCAATTGGAATTAAAGTTGAAAAAATCCTATTGACTGATGCAATCAGCCAATAGGATTGAACTTCAATCCTATTGGCTGATCCAATCAGCCAATAGAATTGAGCTTGCATTCTGTTGGCTGTTCCAATCAGCCAATAGAATGCGAGCTCAATCCTATTGGATGATTGGATCAGCCAATGTGGATGACGTCACTTAAAGGAACCTTCATTCGTCAGGAGTCGTCATAAGAAGAGAATGCTCCGCGCCGGATGTCTTGAAGAGGGCCTGCTCCACTCTGGATGGATGAAGATAGAAGATGCCGTCTGGATGAAGACTTTTGCCCGTCTGGAGGACCTCTTTTGCCCGGCTTGGATGAAGACTTCTGCCCATCTGGAGGACTATTTCGCCCGGCTTCGTTGAGGATTTTGGCCCGGTTGGGTGAAGACTTCTCAAGGTAGGGGGATCTTCAAGGGGTTAGTGTTAGGTTTTTTTAAGGGGGGATTGGGTGGGTTTTAGAGTAGAGTTGGGTGTGTGGGTGGTGGGTTTTAATGTTGGGGGGTATTGTACTTTTTTTTACAGGTTAAAGAGCTGATTACTTTGGGGCAATGCCCCGCAAAAAGCCTTTTTAAAGGGACAGTCTAGTATAAATTAAACTTTCATTATTCATATAGGACTTTTAATTTTAATCAACTTTCCAATTTACTTTTATCTTCAAATTATCTTTTTTCTCTTGGTATTCTTAGTTTAAACTAAACATAGGTAGGCTCATATGCTAATTTCTAAGCCTTTGAGGGCTGCCTCTTATCACATGCTTTATAAATCTCTTTTCAACACAAAGAGACAGAAAGTACACGTGTGCCATATAGATAACACCATGTTCAGGCACAGGGGTTTATTCAAGATCTAGCACAACACAATGCTAAGTGCAAGACAATAGATAATAAACAGTCACAGTCATGTGATCAGGGGGCTGGAAGAAGGTTCCTAGATACAAGGTAATCACAGAGGTAAAAAGTATATTAATATAACTGTGTTGGTTATGCAAAACCAGGGAATGGGTAATAAAGGGATTATCTATCTTTTAAAACAATAACAATTCTATGGTAGACTGTCCCTTTAAGACAATAGATAATAAACAGTCACAGCCATGTGATCAGGGGGCTGGAAGAAGGTTCCTAGATACAAGGTAATCACAGAGGTAAACGTATATTAATATAACTGTGTTGGTTATGCAAAACTGGGGAATGGGTAATAAAGGGATTATCTATCTTTTAAAACAATAACAATTCTATGGTAGACTGTCCCTTTAAGGGCTATTTGTAATTTAGTATAGGGTAGGGCTTTTTATTATTTTGGGGGGCTTTTTAATTTTATTAGGGGGATTTGATTAGGTGTAATTAGTTTAAAAAACTTGTAATTATTTTATTATTTTCTGTAATTTATTGTTTTGTTTTTTTGTACTTTAGTTTATTTTATTGTAATTAATTTAATTTAATTTAGGTAATTAATTTAATTATAGTGTAGTGTTAGGTGTTAGTGTAACTTAGGTTAGGTTTTATTTTACTTGTAAATGTGTATTTATTTTAGCTAGGTAGTTAGTAAATAGTTAATAACTATTTAATAACTATTGTACCTAGTTAAAATAAATACAAACTTGCCTGTAAAATAAAAATAAAACCTAAGATAGCTACAATGTAACTATTAGTTATATTGTAGCTAGCTTAGGGTTTATTTTATAGGTAAGTATTTAGTTTTAAATAGGAATAATTTAGTTAATTGTAGTTATTTTATTTAGATTTATTTAAATTATATTTAAGTTAGGGGGTGTTAGGGTTAGACTTAGATTTAGGGGTTAATAACTTTAATATAGTGGCGGCGACGTTGGGGGCGGCAGATAAGAGGTTAATATAATGCAGGTGTCGACGATGTTGGGGTCGGCAGATTAGGTCTAATAAGGTTAATAAGTGTAAGATTAGGGGTGTTTAGACTCGGGGTTCATGTTAGGGTGTTAGGTGAAGATATAAATGTTCTTTCCCCATAGGAATCAATGGGGCTGCGTCAGGAGCTTTACGCTGCTTTTTTGCAGGTGTTAGGTTTTTTTCAGCCGGCTCTCCCCCATTGATTCCTATGGGGAAATCGTGCACGAGCACGTTTAACCAGCTCACCGCTACCGTAAGCAGCGCTGGTATTACAGTGAGATGTGGAGCTAAATTTTGCTCTCCACTCACTTTTCTGCGGCTAACGCCGGGTTTAGAAAAACCTGTAATACCAACGTTGTCTGTAGGTGAGCGGTGAGTGAAAACTGCTTGTTAGCACCGCACAGCTTTACCGACAAAACTCGTAATCTACCCGTTTGTTTTTTGTTTTGTATTTACTTTGGTCATTTTGGCAGCACTCCTACAATATGTGTACTAATATATAAGATGTTTTTGTTAAGTGTGCTTTACCAAACCTCCATGTTGTATTTCTTAAATTTAGGGAGACTGACCAAATCACTTTGGTTAAAGCACACCACCCTGCTCAGGTGTGTTTCAGACAGTGTAATTGAGCTATATATATAAAGCCAGGGAGCTTCATTCTATGCAGTCTTGATTTGAGCCATGTACTGCAGTGTTGGAATTCTATTTTGGTATATTAGAATTGTATGATTCAGCCCATTAAGGCTAAAATTTATAGTGTTAGGACCAGTCTATCTTGAGACAACTTGTAAGTGGTGACTGGATGAACAGAATATGGTCATATTGTGTGACTAAGATCCCAATTTTATTTAAAAGTATAAAGTTTTTTGCATACTGTATGTGTACACATATGAACATAAATGCACATGTATACATATGTATATACACATACATATACAGTACATATTTAGACATGTATATGTATGTATAAATATATTATAGCCTTTTCCATTCACATACCTTGTCATATACCATATACCTTTTAACTTTTTTTATATTTATAGGAATAATTGTATTACATAGTGTATACATAGTGTAACATTCTATTTTAATCATTTTATGTTGTGTTTGGTGCAACTTTTTATTAAGCCCTAACCCAATAAGCGGACTTCAGTCACGCTAACCCAATGCAAATTAGCAAAGGGCGATATTTCAAGCATGCCACTTTTAATCTAGCCCAGAGTGTTGTATTGACAGAGGGTTGAATAGAAAGGCAGGCTTTAAGGGGTTGGAGGGAGAGATATTTTGTCTAATTGTATCAAATTTATTCCTAACATGATTTGGAATATTCTGGGTTGAGATTTTAAGGTGGGTAGAGGTGCAGGGGGACAAACAATGGAGCTTAAGGTTAAAACAGACATCTGTGTTTGGAAAAAAGAAAATAGATTTGTTTAGTCTGGCTGAGACTAGAGTTGTATGACCTGAGGATACATATATAATTAATAAATTAGCATAATTGTGTAATTTTCTCCTCTGACGTTCAGCAGCCTGTAAACATCTTTGGAGATAGCAGGTCTGTTTATTGTAACATAGTTGTCATTGAGTGCATGATATACAGCAAACTGAGGAAGGTGCAACTTTATCAAGTGCAGAATTGTTCTACACAAGGTCTATGTAATAGAGGGTGGAAATATTGGAAAGTAGAGGTTTAACCCCTTAACTGCTGAGCCATTTCCACTTCTTGTGCAGTGATGCTTTGGAGTTTTTAGGTTCTGCTCAAATGTAAACCTCACTGTAGGGTATTTTTCAATGATAAACCCACACATATTATATATTGTTTGTTTTTTCAACAGTCCATGCAGATTCAAACTATACCACTATTTTATGTATATATCATGACATGTGAGAATTCTTCAACAAAATGTGTGAAAAATGTTACATTTTCCCTTAGAATTTGAATAAATAAGGATGCAACAACAGTGTGTGTTTTTTATAGCAAAAAAAAAAGGATTTTCCTCCTATAAATTAGGGCTTTTGGGTATAGATATATAACTGATGCACACATAGGGGTTCCCATGAACCTTTTCTCAAATAAATACACATTTATTTACACCAGGTAACCACTAATACCACAGTGATCACCGGGATAGTAAAAGTTATATAGGTATATTATTTAAAGAGTGGCTTCTAGGCTTTAAAACAAGGGGTCTTGGGGTCTCTAGGTCTTTTTGATGGCCTATTATAAGTACTATTAAAAAAAGTATTAAAATTTGAACCCCTTAACCAAAAAGACATATATATACATCATGCACTATAAAGCCCATCTTACGTACATATATGTTCTTGCTTCAGGATACTACAGCAGCCACAGCTGTAAAGTTACAGCCAAGAGCTACTGTCCCTGAGCTGCAGGCATCTTTCTGCATATGGAACCGAAGCATGATCAGTGCTCCGGTTCCATATGAAGGCAGATGCCTGATCGTTACAGACAGTGATATGGTCTGTGTCACTGTCTGTAACGATTATATGTCTGTGCCGGTGGGAGGTTTTGGTAGAGATGGAAGGAGGTATTTACAGGTGAAACTCAAAAAATTAGAATATTGTGCAAAAGTTCATTTATTTCACTAATGCAACTTAAAAGGTATGAGATTACTCATTACATGCAAAGCAAGATAGTTCAAGCCGTGATTTGTCATAATTGTGATGATTAGGACTTACAGCTCATGAAAACCCCAAATCCACAATCTCAGAAAATTAAAATATTACATGCAATCAATAAAACAAGGATTGTACATACCTGTAGAACAATTTTGGACCTCTGAAAAGTATAAGCATGCATACTGTATGTACTCAGTACTTGGTTTGGGCCCCTTTTGCAGCAATTACTGCCTCAATACGGCATGTCATGGAAGCTATTAGCCTGTGGCACTACTGAGGTGTTATGGAAGACCAGGATGCTTCAATAGCAGCCTTCAGCTCTTCTGCATTGTTCGGTCTCATGTCTCTCATCTTTCTCTTGGCAATGCCCCATAGATTCTCTATGGGGTTCAGGTCAGGCGAGTTTGTTGGCCAATCAAGCACAGTAATCCCATGGTCATTGAACCAGATTTTGGTGCTTTTGGCAGTGTGGGCAGGTGCCAAGTCTTGCTGGAAAATGAAGTCAGCATCCCCATAGAGCTCGTCTGTGGAAGGAAGCATGAAGTGCTCCAAAATCTTCTGGTAGACGGCTGCTTTGACCTTGGACTTAATGAAGCACAGTGGACCAACACCAGCAGATGACATGGCTCCCCAAATCAACACAGACTGTGGAAACTTCACACTGGACTTTAAGCTTCTTGCAGTGTGTGCCTCTCCATTCTTCCTCCATACTCTGGGTCCTTGGTTTCCAAATGAGATGCAAAATTTGCTCTCATCAGAAAATAGGACTTTGGACCACTGAGCAACAGACCAGGTCTGTTTTTCTTTAGCCCAGGTAAGACGCTTCTGACGTTGTTTGTTGTTCAGAAGTGGCTTGACAAGAGGAATGCGACATTTGAAGCCCATGTCCAGGATCCGTCTGTGTGTAGTGGCTCTTGTGAAAGTCCCCAACACTTTTGAATGGCCTTTTCCTGACAATCCTCTCCAGGCTGTGGTCATCCCTGCTGCTTGTGCACCTTTTTCTTCCACACTTTTCCCTTCCACATAACTTTCTATTAATCTGCTTTGATACTGCACTTTGGGAATATCCAACTTCTTTTGCAATTACATTTTGAGGCTTTGCCTCCTTATGGAGGGTGTCAATTATTGTTTTCTGCACAACTGTCAGGTCAGCAGTATTTCCCATGATTGTGATTTCTACTGAACCAGACTGAGAGACCATTTAAAGTCTCAGGAACCCTTTGCAGGTGTTATGGCTTAATTAGCTGATTGGAGTGGGACACTTTGAGCCTAGAATATTGCACCTTTTCACAATATTCTAATTTTCTGAGATTGTGAATTTGGGGTTTTCATGAGCTGTAAGCCATAATCATCACAATTATGACAAATTACGGCTTGAACTATCTTTCTTTGCATGTAACGAGTCTATCTCATATATTAGTTTCATCTTTTAAATTGCATTAGTGAAATAAATGAACTTTTGCACGATATTCAAATTTTTTCGAGTTTCACCTGTAGAAGGGAGGGGGAAGGAGGGAGGGGACGCTATGCTACAGAAAAGAAAAAAACGTTTTCGGGGTGGGGGGCCTACATAATGATCGGGGGATGGGGAGACACCTACACTATGGAAAATATTAAAATAAATAAATAATAAATATAAATAAAAAAATAAATAATTATACATATACTATATATATATATATATATATATATATATATATATATATATATATATATACACACACACACACTGGGTACTGTCAAACAGTACCTAAGATGGCAGACACCATTAGGAGGGGGAGGGTTAGAGAGCTGTTTGGGAGGGATCAGTGAGGTGGGAGGGTAAGGGGAGATCCAACACTGCAGAAAATTAAACAAATAAATAAAATGTATTTATTTAAAAAATAAAAACAAAAAAACTTCATACTGGCAGACTGTCTGCCAGTACTTAAGATGGTGGTCAGGAGTGTGGGTGTGGAAGAGGAGAAAGCTGTTTGGGAGGGATCAGGGAGGTGGGAAATGTCAGGTCAGAGGGTTATCCCTAAGTGACACCACCACGATTGGGTGTGACTTACATCCCAGGAATACCTAAACTGAGGCTAAACCTGATGCCTAAGACTGGAGGGGGCCACGTTCATCTCTGAAAGCACCTTTTTAGGATTATTACACGTATTCATCATCTGCCGTAACAGCATTGTGTGGATGAAGACCACGTATCATCTTGAGCAGTTAAGGGGTTCATTTTGAAAGAAAAGTCTTAAAATATTTTAAGTTCCTGGAATATTGCAATTATTTAGTGTGAGTCCCTAGATATAAGTGTGCCTTACGGCTGGGCAATATGAACAGTCATCAAGGGATTTCTGAACCCAGCTGCTGTATCTGAAATATATATTCTGTAGGCACTGGTTTTATTGTAAATTTTACTAACTAATCTAATTGAGATAAAATCTAATTGCTGACCCCTACAATATTTACCTAGATCTAATTCCCCCAACCCAAAGCTTAGATTGTACCTATTTTGACTAACCTATTTAATGAATATTTTATTAATAAAGTACCTATGTCCAAAAAATTTACTAGGGCGTTAACTACTCTCATGCTCAAAAAGGGGAAAGATCCCTAGGATATAAACTCATATTGGAAACATGGAAGTTAAGATCTTGTTTTATGCTCACAACTTACTTGTTTTTATTAGCAAACTTCTGGAAAATTTACCAGCATTGCTTAAAGAACCAGTCAACACATTAGATTTGCATAATCAACAAATGCAAGATAACAAGACAATGCAATAGCACTTAGTCTGAACTTCAAATGAGTAGTAGATCTTTTTATAACAAATTTCAAAGTTATGTCTATTTCCACTCCCCCTGTACCATGTGATAGCAATCAGCCAATCACAAATGCATATACGTATAGTCTGTGAATTCTTGCACATGCTCAGTAGGATCTGGTGACTCAAAAATTGTAAATATAAAAGACTGTGCACATTTTTTTTTTATGGAAGTAAATTGGAAAGTTGTTTAAAATTACATGCTGTATCTGAATCATGAAAATTTAATTTAACCTGAGTGTCCCTTTAAAATATTTACTTTATTTTGTTAATATCTGGTTATAAAACTAATTTAAATAAGTCAGAATTAATGTGGTTGAATAAAACTGTAAAGGTCCCAGGGATTGAAATTCTGTTTAAAATAGTTAACACAACTACTTATCTAGGTATAATGCTTAGAGCATCACCCGAGGAATGGTATAATTTAATTTAATTATGCAAAGCCTATTTGTAAAGATATTATTCAAAGCTGTCAAAAACTTTACATACCCCTAATTGGGAAAATAAATCTTATAAAGATAATTATTTTTCCTAAACTTCTTTAAAAATTGAAAAATGTATCTATAGTCTTATTAGAGAAAGATATCAAATGGTTTAACTCTATGGTACAGGCTTTTATTGGAGGGAAAAAGATTAGAGTTATGAAGCTTACACAACTAAGTAACTATGGTGGGTTAGCACTTCCCAACATAAGTTACTATAACTGAGTGATAATAAATGATAACCTGATTGATTACACAAAATAATAAAGTGTAAGTCTTACTTTTTAAAGCTATTTTTTTCTGTTTTCAAAGATGCGTCCTAAATTATTTTATTTTATTGAAATTTCTCCAGGGGGGGGGGAAACAAAAATGTGAAATATGCTCAGACAAAATAATATACTATTTACCTCTGTGATTACCTGTATCTAAGCCTCTGCAGATTGCCCCCTTATCTCAGATCTTTTGATAGACTTGCACTTTAGCCAATCAGTGCTGACTCATAAATAACCCCTAAACCTTACAACCCCCTAACTTTAAATTAAAATTGCAAGATCTCTATCTTAAAATAAATAAAAACTTACCTGGGAAATTTTAAATAAAAAACTAAGTATAAACTATAAATTAAACTAACATTACTATTATACTAAAATTAAAATAACTATCAATTAAATAAATTAAATGACACTACTAAAAAAAAAAAATCTACAATTACCAAAAAATAAAACATACTCAATTACAAAAAATAAAAAAATTCTAAAGTACAAAAAATAACAAACACTAAATTATGAAAAATAACAAACGAAATGATCCAAATTAAAAACAATTACACCTAATCTAATAGCCCTATAAAAATAAAAAAGCCCCCAAAATAAAAAAAACATAGCCTACAATAAACTACCAATAGCCCTTAAAAGGGCCTTTTGTAGGGCATTGCCATAAAGAAATCAGCTCTTTTACATGAAAAAAAAACAACAGTAAAACCCACCACCCAACCAACCCCCAAAAATAAAAAAACATAACTAACCTAAGCTACCCATTGCCATGAAAAGGGCATTTGTATGGGCATTGCCCTTAAAAGCGCATTCAGCTCTTTTTCTTGCCCTGAAAAGGGCATTCAGCTCTTTTAAGAAAAGCCCAAACCCTAATCTAAAAAAAAAAAACCCCAAAAACCTAACACTAACCCCCGACAATCCACTTACAGTTTCTGAAGTCCGGACATCCAGGCAGCGAGAAGTCTTCATCCAGGTGACGAGGTCTTCATCCATCCAGACGGTGATCATAAACCTGCTACCACAAGCACACAAGGGTGCTTCAGCTAAATGTGAGTATCCATTTGGCTTTCTATTCAGTGTGGGATTTGTTACATCTCTGATCTACACATGAGGCGCCCCTTTGTCTTTTGTATCCATGTCTAGAGCCTGATCGAGAGTGATCTGCAAGAAGGAGAGCAGCCCTGTATATGGAAATTATGGACTAACTATTTTGTGAGATAAGAATATCTCTGACCTGTGCTCTTATATATTGGACTTGTACTGTAGTTGCAATATTTTATATGACTTTTTATGCATTTGCGATTGATCTGATGCATTTTTGATTGATTATATGTTATTTATTTTATTTGTTTTAATTTATTTTGTGTTTTTTTTTTACTTTTAGATGGTCATTTATTCATTTATGTAGTAGAGAGCGCCCCCTAGCTTGGTTAATTTTATTTATATTAAAAACTTATATAAAAAGTTTTATAATAAAAAAAAAAATGATTATAAAAAAGAGTGACTCAGGATTTGTCAAAAACTGTTCAGATAAAATACAATACAATCGAATTCAATGTTATAGAAATACATATAATACAATTGGTATACAATGTAATAGATATAAAGTGCAAAAAATGAATACACTAATAGAAAAGACAATCTCAGAAGATCAAAATAGTGCATAGATAGATCTCCGGTAAGGATACCAGTTGGTTAACTATGCAAACGTGTACACATGCAATAAAAGGTGGTAAACTGTGGAAAATACAGTCAAAAATGGCCAAAAATTTAAAAAATGCAAAATATATAAAAATCAAAAATTAAAATTTAAAAATCATATCGTGAAAAATATATGTGAAAAATATGTGGAAAAAAATTGTGAAAATATATATTATATTAAAGTGTCCAAATCAAAAATAAGAAAAAATAAAAAGGTATAACTCAAATGATAATATGTATATAATACCCCAAAAAATATATAAATATGCGTATGTGTCCAGTGGTATTATAGTACTGATGATATAATCCAAGTGTCCAAATAAGTGTGTATACTATTAGTTGTGATTCCTGTGTCCAAGCTCGATATCCAAGAAGTCCCGCTACTGGGATAATAACTAGTAATAAACAATACAATCCTAAAAAAGAAGAAAGAGAAAGAAAAAACAGTGTACAAAATACCGTTTATAGGGGTAGAGGCTATTGTTGTTGCACTCACCCAAATAAACGATCCTGAGAGAAATAGAAAGCCTCACAAATCCTGGTGGGGATACTGGTTGACGCGTTTCAGCCCTTATATAGGGCCTTTTACAAGACAAAATGAGTCTTCCTAAAACTTAGACTTATAAATTATATCTTCTCCAATCAAATCCTATCTGAAAGGAAGGTCGGCCTTTGTAATTCATGTCAAATTTTGCGGTAAAACGCCACTTCCGGTTTTAGTGATGTCACTTCCGGTTTAACCACTTCCGGTTTTAACCACTTCCGGTTTGCTATTTAACGTGGAATCCATTTTGAGTAAAGGAATGCTTCCATTATTACACAGCTAACTATGGGCAAATCAGTTTCTTGTTTTATTAACGTTGTTTACACTTAGAGTTTCTTATTGTCATCAATGGGGAGAGCCGGCTGAAAAAAAGCCTAACACCTGCAAAAAAGCAGAGTAAAGTTCAGTAATGCAACCCCATTGATTCCTATGGGGAAACTAAATTTATGTTTTACACCTAACACATTAAAGGTGAAAAAATCCTATTGGCTGATGCAATCAGCCAATAGGATTGAGCTCACGTTCTATTGGCTGATTGGAACAGCCAATAGAATGCAAGCTCAATCCTATTGGCTGATTGGATCAGCCAATAGGATTGAAGCTCAATCCTATTGGCTGATTGCATCAGCCAATAGGATTTTTTCACCTTTAATTCCGATTGGCTGATAGAATTCTATCAGCCAATCGGAATTCAAGGGACGATATCTTGGATGACGTCATTTTATTTGGGGGTTTGGTTGTGTGGGTGATGGGTTTTACTGTTGGGGTTTTTTTTTATTTTTTTTTACAGGTAAAAGAGCTGGTAGTTTAGTTTAGGCTAGGGTTTTTTTATTTTTAGGGGGCTTTTTTATTTTGATAGGGCTATTAGATTAGGTGTAATTAGTTTAAATATCTGATCATTTCCTTTTTCATTTTGTGTAATTTATTGTTTTTTTTTGTAATTTAGGTAATTGTATTTAATTTAGGTAATTTATTTAATTGTAGTGTAAGGTTAGGTGTTAGTGTAAGACAGGTTAGGTTTTATTTTACAGGTAAATTTGTATTTATTTTAACTAGGTAGTTAGTAAATAGTTAATAACTATTTAGTAACTATTCTACCTAGTTAAAATAAATACAAACTTGCCTGTAAAATAAAAATAAACCCTAAGCTAGCTACAATGTAACTATTAGTTATATTGTAGCTAGCTTAGGGTTTATTTTATAGGTAAGTATTTAGTTTTAAATAGGAATAATTTAGGTTAGTGATAGTAGGTTTTATTTAGATTTATTTTAATTATATTTAAGTAGTGGGGTGTTAGGGTTAGACTTAGGTTTAGGGGATAATAAATTTAGTATAGTGGAGGCGGAAGATTAGGGGTTAATAATACTTAACTAGTGTTTGGGTTGCGGGAGTGCGGCAGTTTAGGGGTTAATATGTTTATTATAGTGGCGGCGATGTCCGGAGCGGCAGATTAGGGGTTAAGAAACTTATTATAGTGTTTGCGATGTGGGAGGGCCTCGGTTTAGGGGTTAATAGGTCGTTTATGGGTGTTAGTGTACTTTTTAGCACTTTAGTTATGAGTTTTATGCTACAGCTTTGTAGCATAAAACTCATAACTACTGACTATAGATTGCGTTATGAATCTTGCGGGATAGGCTGTACCGCAAGATTCATAACGCAATCTAAATATCGGCACTATGGAAGTCCCATTGAAAAAAGACTTTACACAAATTGCGTAAGTTAATTTGCGTTACGGTCAAAAAAGTGTGCGGTACAGCTTTTTTGACAAGACTCGTAATAGCAGCGGTAACCCATAACGCTGCTTTTTCACTCATAACGCAAAACTCGTAATCTAGCCGTTCATTAGCTAAATTGCGATCGGATCCTTTATATTATTACGGGTCTTGGTATATGAAATAGAGGTTGCTTATATATCTCAAATACATATAAAAGATACTTATATTGAAAATATATATATATAAAAAATAAAAAGTATAAAAAATATATATATAAGCAATTTATAAAAATGTGTAAAATATAAAAATATCTCTAAATGTTTAAAAATAGATCCTTGTCATTATAAGGATAGCAAATATGGAATAGATCCTTCCCACTTAAAATTTAGGATTTTAGGCTTAATATTTCTCCAGGATTTACAGATATTTATGGGGTTAGAATATCAACCCATGACTTCTAAAATATAATACAAATAAATACTACGTTAGCTATAGTTACAATAAACTTAGATGAAAATGAAGTTATGAACCTTATTTGATACAATAAGAAATAAAAAATGAAAATAAACATAAAAATAAATAAAATGATGTATGAGAAATCAACATGTTTAAAAGAACTGTATGATTGAATTACTGTTGAAATCTACTGGTATATAATCATACCTGTACTTAGCCATATATAGCCATACCTATATCTCGCCATATATTATTAGGGGGATTTGGGGCTAGTATGAGATTCCATGCTCTAGTATCTCTACCTATCTTATGGAAGATAGTATGTAGATTCTATCACTCGGGGTAACCAATTATAATAAATTAATGTAAATATTGTATGTTAGACTGTGTGTTGGTGTGGGACCGTGCCTCCACCTTGCTGCTTAATGTTAGTGTAGGGAAATTTGGGCTAGTATGAAAATACATGCTCTTCCATCTCTACCTATCCTAACAGAGGCTAAAGTAGTCAGGGGAGTCTTTCAAACAATTTGCCTACAAGAGGGGGGAAGAAGGAGGAAAGGGGGGTGTTAGAATAAATGCACAACCTCAAAATTGGCATTTAATCCCTTAGGGTAAATACAGTCTAAATTAAATATCCATTTGGATAGGTAAACTTGAGATTCGTTTGGTTTTGGTTCATGACTTCTAACGTATATTTTAGGTCTTCAAGACTCCCCTTCCAAATTATGAGTAGGTCGTCTATGTACCTTTTATATAGGACCAGGTCCACGCTCGCTGGGCAGGAGTCCCAAAATATGGACTCCCATTTCCCCATATATAAATTTGCGTAAAGATGTAGACAGAGCATATAATTTTTTAACAACTTTCCAATTTACTTCTATTATTTAATTTGCTTCCTTCTCTTGTTATGCTTTGCTGAAAGGTTTATCTATGTAAGCTCATGGGCATCAAAAAACCTAGGTTCTAGCTGTTGCTTGGTGGCTGCATATATATACCAATTTTCATTTGCTCACCCATGTGTTCAGTTAGAAACCAGTTGTATATTGCTGTTCCTTCAACAATTGATACCAAGAGACTGAAACAAATTTGATAAAAGAAGTAAACTGGAAAGTTATTTAAAATTGTATGTTCTACCTAAATCATGAAAGACATTTTTTGGGTTTCATGTCCCTTTAATATGTAGCAGGTCCTCATCAGATCTTTCTAGTAGTAACTGGGATAAACAGGTCTTCAGATATTGCATTGTCCTCAGATCCAGATAAAAAATATTGCTGTTCTTTTATATAACTCATAGTCAACAGACAAAATCTATACAGGCACAACCACCACAGAAACAAAAAGTAGAAAGCACATAAGTATCAAATTCTGAATTTGAAACATACATGAAAATATAATTCACATGGTCCACTATATTTTCCCCATTATCTCTCTTTCTGTCACACAATTTTTCTGTGTTTTTGTGCTTTTCCTTTTCTCTTGTGCTGTTTCTCCCTTTTTCCATTTAGCAATATATGATGGTGAATACTTTATGCAGATAACTTGGTTTTAGGAATAATAGTTTACCTCAACTTCAAAATTATAAAGACCATGTGGACACATTAAACATTGATTTGTGTTTTTTTCAAGCACTGCAGTATAAATGCAAACAATAAGGAACTGGAATATGCAGAGAGGCAGCTATATATACCAGACCAAGCAGATAGATACCTTCTTAAATAAATGCAATGTCTCATATCACCCTCCTCCCCACACAACTGCTAGAGCAATTGCTGTGCATTTACTTACAAGAAAGACTCTAGCTTGCTGTTATTGAGACTGCTGCCCAGCAATGAACAAACATTCCCTAAATTTCCCTCACTTTATTAAGAGGCTGCCCAGTGATTCTAAAGCTCACAGTTTCTTGCTGTGTGTGAGGGAAGGAAGCTGCTTTGGAGAGGAAGGGAAATAATGCATGCTGGGAATTGGAGTCCAAAACTGCATTCACACAATACTGAGAAGCAAATCATGAACTTCAAATTCCAGAATGCTTTGTAACTCCGAGAATACTGTGCTTCTTCCTGTAAAATGAAATTACAATAAGAAGATTAAAAGACATAAAAACGGACATTGTATTGTCTTTTTTTTCCCTGCAGTTTTACTCCAGGTGGGGAGTAAAATTCAGGGGGGCAAATGCCCCCTCTTGCCCCCCCTCTATGGATGCCCATGCCACTGCCTGCCTTCCATGGAATCTGATTTTTCTGTTCTGATGCTGCAGCCCGCATCACCAGTGTGAAAGCACCATTAGTAGATATTCAGGTGTGCTCCCTGGAACTTGTCATGCATGTCAGAGGAAAAGTGTCTGCATTCTGTAAAAAGTATAGAGCAGGTTGGATGAGAGCAAGATCTGTGTGGGGCGGAGGGACTGAAAGTACTGGTAGGAGAGCATTTTTAATAAAATGTACAATATTTTATTTAATAAAAAAAGAATAGGCCAGCATGTTGCATAATCACTAGGTAATGAATGCATAGCAACATTTAAATTATTCATTTTTTACCATCACTTCAAGAAGCACTATCTTGGACATAATAATGTTGTTGTATAGCATAAGAGAAACATAAGAAAAATGAGTGTTGTTTCTTTCTTTATTAAACAAAGTTTATTTTTTCTCTCCTAAATATCCTGCAGTATTTCATCTTTAGATAACTGTTTTCTGTCTATTCAGTGCCACATTTTAGCACATCACTCACAGTTATAACTCTGACCTCTGCATAACCTTTAGTGAAAACTGCTGACATAACTACAGGCTTTATTCTGCACATTAGTTTAGCCAGTCCATAACAATTGCTTACACTATTCTGTCACTGTGGGAATAGAATGCCTATTCTTGAGATATGCAGCACATACAATCTAATAGACCAACCATTAGAACAGCACACACGCAATAAAATCTTTTACATTTTTTTATGTGCCTTGTGGCTTCTAACCCCTACAATGTTAACAGCACCACATTACCCAATGATTTTAAATGATATGTAGTAAATTAGTTTTATATATAATAGTCCCTTATGGTAATCTGCTCAGAGTATTATAGAAAAGAATACTACAGAAGGCTTTATCTATCTTGTGATGAAAACTTCCCTTTTCATTCAGCAGCTTATTCTGCTTCTCAAAGATTTCAATGATTAGAAAAATTATTCTTACATCTGAGTTTTCAAGAATCCATAGAAAGAACGTCAGCACAGTTTAGTTATGCTCATAAAATGTCTGCAGTACAGTCACAGACTTTTGTCATTTACTTTATTTTTACTATATTTGTGTAATTACTGTATGTTTTACAATGAAATTGTCATTATAAGATCCCTCTAGGAAAGCCAACTTAGGCTTCGATCACAGTCTATCATGAGCAGCATTTTGGGCTACTTTTCAATTCAGCATGTTCTCAATAGAGTGATTTGTGCAAATTCTACCACTCCTAAATGGCTTTTCAAATTCTTGCTTAAATTCCTATTTCTCCTATGGAACCGAAAAAGATCTTGGTGATCACAAAAACTCTAGGCACTTGATAAGTCCTTGAAAGGGCATTTTGGATGACTTTAACACTATTTCACAGCTATTTCCAAACAGTCCATCTACTTGCACATATGTTAAACTGAAATTAAACATCAGAGATATTACTTTGTGATTTTATGGTTGATAACTACTAAATTTCTAATAGATAGATCCTACGAAGATCTTGGATTTATAGACTCTTCAGATTCCACCTTATATATCTGTGAAAAAGAGAGAGAGAAAAATAGAGAGAAAGAAAAAAGAGAGAGAAAAGAGAGAGAGTGAAAGAGAGAGAGAGAAAGAAAGAGAGAGAAAGAAAGAGAAAGAGAGAGAGAGAGAGAGAGATGCTTAAGCATACCCACTTTGGGACAGTATGGAGCAGAGTATTATAATCTTTGTAAATATCCCAGAAAACAAATGTAACACACTTTGCAAATATGAAGTCCATTTAGAAAGACTAATTCACCTTTTTTAACACTGAGTTCCTCATCAATTTCACACCCCCAGCTGCTAACCTAAGAACACGCTAAATAGCTAACTGGTGCAAATACAATGCATTTCGAGGTTCCACTTCATCAGATCAGTGGAGGTTGAAACTCGAACTGTGCACAAGGTAAAACAATAACTCTCCCATGTTAGTGCTGGTATTACAAGTTAAAAGTAAAAAATTAGTATGTGAGATACAAGACTCGAAATTGGGATATTGCATCTGTACTAACTCCATCTCCCCATAGATTTTATAGGATGCACTAAAAAAGCCTTCTCTTTGTATCGTTCGCACGCTAACCCTAAACTGTGCTAGACAAATTGCGCTAAAGCCAAAGGGGTGTTAAGTACACCTCTAATACCTATGCACTGTCAAGGAAAATGCCCCTGGCTATAACTGATATACCATGCACACAGAAACATTACAGAATTTGTGGTGCTGCGCAAATAAAATGTAATAATAATAAAACAACAACGCAACATATTGTATTGCAATCCTCTCTAGAAGTTAACCCTATACTTAAAACTCTCACACTAATAGGTACGAAAATCTTCATTTACAATTGTTTCCTCAGATCAAGAGGAGATAAGAAGGCTTTTGTGTTTATATAGATGGATACGATATCTCATGAAATCTGTTCCCCCTGCAAGCTCAGTCAATTTAATGGCTTGTAGTTTCAAGAGAAAAAAAAGTTATTTTATATACAAAAATAAACATAAGGGGGCACATTTCCTACATTTTATACTCTAAAGCTGGTAAAAAAAGTCACTAAAAACAGATTAAGGGAAAGCCCATTTTACTGTTCACTGTCCCTTTAAGCACCCTATTGATAAATTACTTCAGCAATATTATCAACCCAGATGGTGGTGCCGAAGCCAAACCCTTTTCTAAACATTGAAAAACATAAATAAACAAAGCCTGCTCAAATGCTGGTAATATAGATTTACACAGTTTTTTATTGTTTCTGAGTTGCTCATTATTATTGTATTCTAGTTCTGAAAGAAAGCCAACTTTACAAGTTCATATTCTCTATATCATAACCATTTTGTAATCTCCAGTAGATAAATATCCACAGTTATTTACAGTAACAACAATGCTAATTTAGATAAAAACTGTTTTCTACAATAAAACCATATGAGAGTGTCAAAATGTAAGTAGGCCTTAAAGGGACAATGCACTCTGGTGAGCTGCTAATAAGAATTCAAATTGGCTTTCAAATGGGCTGTATTCTTGCTCGCATTCCCCAGTGGAGTTGATTTCTGATGCTGTCTTTTTTACAGCCAATACTGCAGTACTGAAACTTTCAGTATATATGATGGTTTCAATGGGCAAAATCAGCATTTTCAAATGAAAAAGAAAGGTAAATGAGCTATTTGTAAACAAATAATACACTCAAGCAGGTAAAATGAATGCCTGAAAAAATACACAATAGGTGAAACAAATACAGTACAATGTCCCTTTAATTTAGTAATTTTAGTTTTATTATATACTAGAACAACCAGCACAGTTGGGAACAACTGGTGATTTTTCTAGAGGAGGTCAAGTGTGGGTCTATTCAATCTTGTACAATGCAAACTACTCAAGCTACAGGAAGCCTGCTGTGTATAGCACTCACGTGTTCCTTTGCTCATACGCCTGGAGATCTCAAGCAGGATCCTTGAATAGCAGAAGATCATGATGAGCAGAGGGAGCAGGAACAGGCACACAAAGCTCACCATATTGTAAGTGGTTTCTTGCCAGTGCTCATGGAAGCTGCCTCTTGTGGTGCATTGGGTGAAATTCTGAGGCTCAGTTATTGTCACGGTGTGAAACAGAAACAGCTGGAGAAAAGAAGAGAATCAGAGAAGTCCTTTTATTAGAATATAAAATCAGAGTGGATTATTTTCTGCCCCCTCCCCCCCTGATTATACAAGATGCTACTTTTGATAAAGCAGCCACAGGTTCTCATTTTTTTCTTTTATTAGTTTATACATTGTTATTAGCCAGGCTCTTAGGGGGTGTTTATAAAAAAAGCACAAATGTGTTCCTCTGTCTGGGTTTTCTTTCTTTTGTTTTTGTACTTTTATTAATATGGAAAATGGGAGGAAAGTATCTCAGTATGTGACATTGAGTTGAGAATGTAACACTGGAACAGCGCAACTCTTTCTATTGTATGAATGCAAATGTTGTCGTATTGGCTTTTCCCTCAAAAAAGAAAAGATTACTAAAAAAACGTAAATGAAAAAGTACTTTGAATGTGTTATTGGTATAATTATTATAGTTATTAAAGGGACATGAAACAGCAATAATGTAATGCTCTAATGTGCTAATGCTTAGGGATTAAACACATAGTTAAAGTCAGCCTCCCAACAGCAATGCACAAGTGATTCTGAGCGGAACATGAGTTGGTGATCCAATCAGAGAAGACATGTGAATAGCTGCCATTTACCAGCAGTGCTCAGCCAAGGATTGACAGTGCATTGTGGATCTAAAACTGATTTAGTTCTGTACAAAGAAATGTACAATAATATATACACTCTACTCTAGTAATATCCTTTTAATAATAACTTTATTCACATTTGTGTTGAAATTCCTTTGTAAGATAAAAAAAACGTTTAAAACTAATATTTTCTATTAATTTATCTTTTTTTTTCCTTATGTAAAATGCAGTAGCTTGGTTGAGTGTGTGTAAGCACTTGCTTAAAGGAACAGTAAACTCAAAATTAAACTTAAAAGGACAGTCAAGTCCAAAAAAATAGGGCATGTAATTTTAAACAACTTTCCAATTTACATTTATCACCAATTTTGTTTTGTTCTCTTGGTATTCTTAGTTGAAAGCTAAACCTAGGTAGGCTCATATGCTAATTTATTAGCCCTTGAAGGCCACCTCTAATCTGAATGCATTTTGACAGTTTTTCACCATTAGAGGGCATTAGTTCATGTGTGTCATATAGATAACATTGAGCTCACGTATGTGAAGTTACCTAAGAGTCAGCACTGATTGGCTAAAATGCAAGTCTGTCAAAAGAACTGAAATAAGTGGGCAGTCTGCAGAGGCTTAGATGCAAGATAATTACAGAGGTAAAACGTGTATTATTATAATTGTTTTTTATTTTGATATTTTTATTTTTTTTTAATTCTCTTTTTATTGCAAGAAAAGAACAAAATCATTATGACAATACATTGTGTGTGATAAAGATTAACAAAACTATAATCATCATTTCTCCAGAATGCGCAGGACGCCAAGGTGCCCTGCGGAGCATGTCTCCACAGAATTTAAGTCCACAGGGTTATGGAAGGCCAGTATACACAATTAAGATCTGTAACGTCCATAGGTGCTTCCAGATTCCGCTCTCTTGCAAGTCTTTTCTTATTTCTAATATAAACATTTAAACAGCGTAACTACCTAACTATAAAACAATAGAAATACGGCAATAATAGAACGAACATGTATGTATTTCTTACGTTCTCTGCATAAGCTGTATGTGTCCATCTTATCTAAGGGTTGGCAGGATGGTGAGGTGAGGGTAAGTGGGATGGGAGGAGAGAAGGGGAAAAAAAAAAAAGATTACGAAGGTATGTTACTGTCTGTTAGAACAACATCAACTCTACATGGCTTTGTTCAGGGTTTTGATCATTTGTCCCGTCTATGATGTTTTGCCATTCAGCAGTCATGCCCAACCGAAGCATTGCCTCCAAATGAGCGAAGGGCTTCAAAATTTGTCTCTGTATAGGTGGGTCTAATATATCTATAAGTGGTTTCCATTTTCTCAAGAAAGGGCGCAATCTGTGCTGTCAAGTCTTGCATCGTATTGCTCCACGAAGAGCTGTCTAAGTAATGTGTGTCTAAACTGAGCTATTGTTGGAGCCTGTCTTTTGATCCATCTCTGAAGAATGCAGTGTCTTGCAAGTAGCATGCATAATGTGAGGAATCTATGAAACTGTTTGTGAGTCTCGTCCCATTTAAACATAAAGATCTCTGCACCTGTGAGCGTAATCTCCAATCCCAGTGTAGTCTTTAGCCAGTACTGGCATTGTCCCCAGAATCTCCTGATCTTGGGGCATGTATAAAAGTAATGTTGAAATGACGGGGCTGCGGCTCTGCACTTAACACATATGTCGGGTAGTTGTCTGTTCCATTTGGATAATCTATGTGGCGTAATGTAGTCTGTTTGTAGCAGTCTTATTTGTGCTTCTCTATAATATACTGTCAATGTGGCCTGTCTCGTGTGTTCTAGGCTATCTTTTATGTCCTGTTCCGTCAGGTCTATTGAGCAGATATCACTGTGCTTTGACAACATACTAGAAAGGAGTGGGGCTTCCTTCTGCTTCAAGAGGCGCGTATAGAAATGGGAGAGTGAGAACACACCCAACCGAAACATTGTCTGGGATATCGCGAAAGGTGACCCCTCCCAGAAGTTTGTGTTGGAAGCCTGTAGGGAGCAGACATAGTGTCTTAATTGCAAATAGGCGTAAAAGTGTCTATTTGAGAGTTGAAATTTATTCTTTAGCTCTTGAAAAGACCTCACTATGTGTTGTAAAGGATCTAATATATCCCCGACGGTACTCAAGCCCCGCTCCCTCCAGACACGGAACGGCTTGTGATCGTTTCCAGCCGGGAAGGAGGGATTGCCCACTATCGGGATAAATTTGGGGGGGGGCAATCAATTTTCAGGTATTTATGCATCAAATGCCATGCTCTCAGCGGATCTCTATACAGCATGCTGTTGGTGATCTTAGGGGGCAGGGTCCTATCTCCGTACGGCAGATAAGTTAGCGCAATAGGCGCTGTTACTGCCTCCTCTAATTTCGCGTCACAGAAATGTCCTGTGTTCATCTGCCAGTCTGTCACCAGACGTGCCAATGCCGCCCAATTGTACAATTTAAGGTTGGGGAGACCCAGTCCTCCCATGTCATAAGGGGACTGAAGTTTGTCAGTCGCTATCCGCGGTTTGCCACCTTTCCACACAAAGCGGGTTATAGCTCTCGTGAGCATCTGTAAGTCCGCTTTAGTCATAAGAAACGGCAGCATGAATAGCGGATAAAGTAGTTTCGGTAAGATAGTCATTTTTACCAGACCGACGCGCCCTGATAGCCCCAAGGGTAAATTAATCCAGCTCGAAAGCTGAGATGAAAGTTGAATACATTTGTCAGATATGTTCAATTTGTATATTTTTAAGGGATCTCTATGAAGATGAATTCCTAAATATGTGAGGTGTCCCTTCGCCTCCACAAAAGGATAATTGTGTCTGGAGTTTGGATGTCTGTGTAACCACATGACCTCCGACTTAGTGGTGTTAATTTTGTAACCGGAGAAGCTACCGAAGTCTGTGATGGTGCGAAGTATGTGTGGTATGTGCGTCTGCGGAGAATCCACAAACAGCAACATGTCATCCGCGTATAGTGCCAAGTGAAGGGAACATCCCCCACAAGGATGCCTGGGAAAACTTGTCGAAGTTTCAACGCCAGCGGTTCCAGCGCTAGGTTGAATAATAGCGGCGAGAGGGGACACCCTTGTCTGGTTCCCCTCTGCAAGCGAAAAACTTCTGAGAAGAGTCCACCAGTCAGAACCCGAGCAATCAGGTTTTTTTATATCTTACTGACGGCTTCCAAGAAGGGGCCCTCGAAACCAAATCTTCGCATGGTGTCCAGTAGGTGTGGCCATTCCACCCTGTCGAAGGCCTTCTCTGCCTCCGACATGTCCCGCACGCTCCTCTCCCCACCCAGGGACCAATAATGATCAATGACCTGAAGTACTTTCCGCAAGTTTACCACGGAGGTACGCTTGAATACAAAGCCTGTTTGGTCTGGGTGCAACAGATCTGGAAGTATCAACTTCAGCCGATTCGCCATTATCTTAGTGAATAACTTGTAATTGGTGTTTAACAACGATATCGGTCTATAGGACTCCGGCATGGAGTGATCCTTGCCCGGCTTGGGAATAAGGGTGATGTGAGCTGAGGTGAAACTTTCCGAGGGGGTCGTTTCAGTGAGAAGTAAGGCATTGTACAGTCTAGTGAGTGTGTTAATGATCTGTGGTTGCAATGCTTTATAAAATTTGGCAGGTAGGCCGTCAGGGCCCGGAGCTTTACCAGCCGGTAGGCTCCGCAGTGTGTGCGCAAGTTCTTCTGCGGTGATAGGAGTGTTTAGATTACCCAATTGATCTGTAGAAAGTTGAGGTAGATCTACCCCACGCCAGAATTTAGTCTGGGTGTCGTTATGTGTCTGGGCCTGTCGTGTGTACAATTGGGCATAATACTGGGCAAACCCCTTCGCGATAGCTTCCGGGTTAGTGTGGGTCTTATTATTTCATCTTAATGCCACTAGTATTGTTTTTACCGTCTGAGGCTTTGTCAGGGTTGCCAGCATTCTGCCAGCTCTATCACCATATCTATAAAATTTGCCTGCAGATTTCAACAAACCCGCCGCGGCTTGTTGTTTCGCAAAGGCTTCTAGCTCCATTTTAGCGGCTATATAAGTGTCGTAGGAGGGTTTCGATCTGTTCAAGAGGTACAGCTGATAAGCCTGTCCCAGTTGCCTTTGTAATGCCCTCTGTCTATGTTGCGTATTGTATTTCACTTTGGCAGAGTATGAAATTATGTGTCCCGCTAACACTGTTTTCGCCGTTTCCCATAAGAGTTGGGGATTTTCCGTGTGTACTGCATTGTCTGTCATGAAGTCTGTCCAGGAATGTTGTAAGAACTTGACAAAAGCTTCTGATTTGATAAGATATGTAGGGAACAACAGTCAATGTCTGTGTGAGCACCTATTTAAACGCCCAGTCAATTTGGTGATTGTGATGTAAACCCAAACTTGTAATACCAAGATGTGGTTGTCTCGATAAATTGACTCACCCCTGGCTGTAGACAGTGACTCAGTTTTTTCTTCCTTCCGCTACTTGCAGAGTCTGGCCCATCCTAAGAGAGCTGGCTTAATCTCCGGGGTAATGGGTATGCATCCAGCAGAGCCCCTTTCTTTTTGCCTCCGGCTCGTGATCCGCTCTCCTCCTGGGTCCCGCTCCACTCGCGGTAACTTGGCGTCTGACGTCACTGGATACTTCCTTCACAGCCGTTCAATCAACTGTTAGAATTGTGTGGTGGGCGCTGGCTAAATCAATCGTAGTGACAGCGGATACAAGCTACCTCTGTGCAGGCTCCGTTTCAGAGAGTTCAGGATAACAAAGTGATGAGCTGCACCAGGGTACTTGTTAAAAAACTTTTATTGTAGGTCACAAAATCTTCTTTTCAGAAGCATCATTACACAACAATAATGGACATTGTGGTGTGTGTGTAGAAATCGCCCAAAGAGCTTCTTGCTGACGCGTTTCAGCCTATACCGGCCGTAATCGTAGCAATGTCCATTATTGTTGTGTAATGATGCTTCTGAAAAGAAGATTTTGTGACCTACAATAAAAGTTTTTTAACAAGTACCCTGGTGCAGCTCATCACTTTGTTATCCTGAAGATATGTAGGGAACCTGAGTATTTTTCTATTCATACTTGGGCCAACTGTTCCTACCACTAATTCAACTGGGGAATGATCTGATATCAATATGTCATGTATTTTACTATGGCTGACCTGATCCAGCAGATCACTGGCTACCAGAAACAGATCTATTCTGGACAACGTGTGTTTAGCTTTAGATAGGCAGGTGTAATCCCTATCTTCGGGATGAAGAAGTCTCCAAATGTCACATACGCCCAAGTCATTACCAAACAAGTTAAATATCTTGTCTCATATATGGCTTTATAGTTTCATCTGGGATCTTTAATGCTAAAAGTCTCCAACCACTGTCTATCTAGGTGATGCGTGGGAGAGATATTGAAGTCCCCTCCAACTATTAATTTCGTGCCTATGTACGGGGCTAGATTTTTTATCAAGTCCTTCCAAAACCTTAGATTTCTATGATTGGGGGCATGAAGATTGCAGAATACATATTCAGTCGAGTTTACTCTAGCACAAACTATCATGTATCTATGGTTGGGATCCAAATATGTATGACCCATTGTGACCGAAATTCTTTTTCCAAACGCTATAGCTAACCCACGACTAGCACTCGTGTGTGATAAGTAGATCACCTGGCCCACCCAATCTCTTTGTAGCTTCTGGTGTTCAATGTCAAGTAAGTGTGTCTCCTGAAGTAGAGCAATGTCTGTACCCAGTTTTCTTAGATGAGTGAGGACAGTCTTACGTTTTATGGGGGAGTTAAGCCCTCCCACATTCCACGTCACTATCTTTAATGCCATGTCTGTCTAATATAAGCTAGATGCAAAACAGTATATAAAAAAAAGGGGAAAAAAAGGGGGGGTGGAGGTGTGAAAGGGGGGAGGGGAGACATAAGGGTCAGGGTGAATATGACTGTATATAGGTTGTAGTGCAATCAATAAAATCACAAAGGGGACCCACCATATGTAGCTCATAGGCCGCAAGGCATTACACAATTCCCCTTTCCTCAATGCATCCCTGGTTAACTGTATTCCATTACGTGTGTATGCTACTCTCCCCCTTAGTGTAGAGGCAGTCTTAGAGTTCCCCTTCTCCTTCTCTATGTTTAGCCTAAGTCCAGTGTAGCCGTGGTCTAGCCCGTCCACAGAGGCCATCCACCCAGTAAGGGGTTTAGATGGAATATTATGCGTCCCTGTTTCTGGCTTATGGATTCTACTAAGGGTGGATATTACTGTCGGCTGTATCATGCCGCTAAATAATATGATCTAACCTTCTGGCAATGATGAACACATAACCTAACCTTGATATTGTGTAGCCTCCGTGGACCTTCATACTTTTGTTTTCCTTTCTTTTGTTTTCCCTTTCTTTGAACCAGCCCTTGATGTGGAACTTGTCCTATTAGCAGTAACTTGAGAACAGTAAGATGCAATAACCAAATCCTATTAACAAACAATACACTTAACATAACCTTGTTTGTTATCTGTAACCGTACATCTTTGGATGTAGCAGTAATAAAAACATATAACATTTCAAAATATAACATTGAAACATATATATATATAACAGTTTAACATTACCCTTAAGGCCTGGATTGACCTCCACCTCCAGACTCTCCATTTTGAAGTCCAGACATTTCTACCGTCCTTAAGAGTGTCTTTAAACATATAACACCCAGCCATTTGTTGTAACATTTGGTGGTTCAATAACCAAAGATTCAAAAGTGAAGCCTGCCGACCTCCGGCAAAGAGAAGGTGTCCCCACTCATGATGGGTGTTGTTGCTGTTCCGTAGCCAGGTAGCTCTTTAGTGCTTGTGGTGAGTGAAAGAATTTGACTCCGTGGGGTGTTTGTAGCTGAAGCTTCGCTGGGTATAATAAGGCAACTAGTCTTCCAAGTAGATATCTCAATGGAAAAATCTTGGAAAAGAAGAAGCTTTGCACCTTCATATAAGATCTCTTTGCGCGCCCTGTAGGCTCTCAGGATCTTCAGCTTCTCCTGAAATTTCAGGCACTTAAATATGACTTGTCTGGGTCTAGCCCTAGCCTGGTCCAGATTTCTTTCGGGCCCCACACGGTGCGCCCTTTCCACATCAATTGGAAGAATGTCGGGGTGCAGCCCCAAGAGTTTGGGGAATGTCAATGCAGTAAATTCTAACAGATCCTTGCCTTTGATGTTCTCAGGCACTCCTACTATTCGCAGATTAATGTGACGACTTCGATTCTCTAAGTCGTCGATGCGGTCCTGGAGGATCTGTGTCTTTTTGACCAGCTGCTTGATCGTAGTGTCTGCAGTAGATTGCCTGTCTTCTATCTCCGAAATGCGATTTTCTGCTGTAGTCATTTGTGAAGAAAACTGTCTGACCTCGCAGGTCAGAGTATCAACTCCCGCCTGGAGTGAATCCATCTTAGGGAGAAAGAAAGATTTCAATTCGTGCAATAAGGCTGAGTGGTCCACACTCTGAACCAGGATCTGGTCTGGGGAGGATGAAGGTTCTATATGTATCTCAGCTGAATGTTTTTGCTGTTTTTTATTGTCCGCATTTTTAGATCTATATGACATATCTGCAGCAGCGGAAGGAGAAAGTTTGTAAAAAAATTTGTCCACTTTCATCAGCCCTGGTAGGGCAAGTCCTCTTGTTGTGGTACTCTCAAGTGCAGTGGTCAGTGTAAAAGTTCAAGGCTGTAGCCGTGTGGGGGATGCCTTTCAGGGTGTGTAGTTAAGGCTAGCAAGACTGGTTGTCAATGGAGAGAATTGTGCGGTCAGAATGTTATGATGGTCGGACCGCAGAGCAATGAGTTGTCTTCAATTTATTTTATTTTAAATTCAGTTTCAATTTCAGGTCTGCGTGCGTGTCTGAAAGATGGGGAAGGGGCAGAAATTTTGTTTCTAATGTCCGGTGGTAGTAGTCAGGGCTAGAGGTCTGTGCAAGCCAACTCTTACCACTCTGTGATTCCTAATCTGCCGTTCCCCTCCGTGGCTCTCACAGGCCCCGTGTGTCTTATGCCTCAGTTCTCACGGCCTGGTGCAACCTTGCAGTACTTCCACACCACCTAATAACAGGGATCTGAGTTGCAGTGAGGTGGTCACTACTCTTGGTATCTGTCCTTTCTATTGCGTATGGCCAGAGTAGTGTTTAGATCTCAGGGCTAGATAATCCCTGCAAACAATCTCCGCGTTGCACTCTTTGCACTAATAGACTTTTTTTTTTCAGCCCTCTGAGAAGTGTCAGTCTGTCTATGGTGCGTTGGCTGCCGTGACCACCCCAGTGACCCCAACCAAGCCGTATTGCAGAGGCCGAGTTACCTGACCTGTTGTGTTTAGATCCGCACTCTTCAGTCTTAAGTCGGCGAGGGTTTCCACAACCCGACAAGTCCCAGAGTGAGGCCAGGCAAGCAAATTAAAGTCGGCGTGTGAGGTTATTTTACTCCGACCTGCGGAGCTCACTTAGGATGCGTCTGCCCGATATGCCCGCCTACCGGAAGTCTATTTTGATATTTTTTATATTGAACACATTTATATTGGTACTATTGTAACACGTTTATATTGGTGCTCTTGTAATTAATTCTTATATTGGTACTCATGTTTATATTGGTACTTTTGTAACATGTTTTTATTGGTACTCTTGTAACATATTTATATTGGTACTCTTGTAACATGTTTATATTGGTACTCTTGTAACTTATTTATATTGGCACTCTTGTAACATTTTTATATTGGTACTCTTGTAACATGTTTATATTGGTACTCTTGTAACATATTTATATTGGTACTCTTTTAACACATATTTATACTGATACTCTTGTAACAAATGTTTATATTGGAGGAGTTCTTAGCCGCATACCCATAAGTGATACTGTGAACTGGTGTTAAAGGAGCAATAAACCCCAAGGCCCCTGCTTATCAAGCCGTCAACTTACTTGCATTCAATTGCACCAATACGCTCGCCTAAAAACGCTTAACATCTCTGCCACGGAGCCGCACAACAAGTATGGGGCGATGAGCACCGGACTTTTGTTAACTAACAGTCATCGATCTTGCTGCTCTTCAGCTTTTTCACAGCTTTATTGGTATACTGTCACTAAACACCCACACTATACTATACTGTTTTACCCCTATCCCGCTGCTCCCGGACCCCGCAGCAACTAAATAAAGTTATTAACCTCTAAACCGCCGCCCCCATGAGCCCACTGCCACTCTAATAAATGTATTAACCCCTATCCTGCCGCTCCCGGAGCCCACCACCACCTACATTATGTTATTAACCCCTAATCTGCCACTCCCTACACCGCCGCCACCTACATTATACTTATTAAACCCTAATCTGCCGTCCCCAACGTCGCGCCACAATATTAAATTTATTAACCCCTATACCAAAGTCTAACCCTAACACCTCTAACTTAAATCTAATTTAAATAAATCTAAAGAAAATTCATATCATTACCTAAATTATTCCTATTTAAAACTAAATACTTACCTATAAAATAAATCCTAAGCTAGCTACAATATAAATAATAGTTACATTGTTGCTAAACAACAAAAAGTATCGGTGCACATCCAACCACTTAAGTCCACTCTTTCATGGCATATTTGTATATGCTTCTGTCTGTCAAATATACTTACATAGCTTCTAATAAGATTGGGATCAACATCTCGCAATAATATTGGCTTATATTTGAGCTGCAAAAACAAATATACTTCTATCTGCTAAATATACTTACATAGTTCAAATAAGATTGGGATTAACATCTCGCAATAATATTGACTTATATTTATGCTGCAAAAAATTGCCTGTTAAATATGCTTTTAAATTTAAATAAAAACTTCTGTCTGCTAAATATACTTACATAGTTCAAATAAGATTGGGATAAACATCTCACAATAATATTGACTTATATTTATGCTGCAAAAAATTGCCTGTTTAAATTTAAATAAAATAGGGATCTTAGTCACACAATATGATCATATTCTGCTAAGCCAGTCACCACTTACAAGGTGTCCCATATTAGACTGGTCCTAACTCTAACCAGTTTCCACACTGCAGCAAGTTATGTCTACACAGTGTGAAGCTTTCTAGCTTATTAAGTATATCACAATTTATCTGGAACACACCTGGGCTGGGTGGCGTGCATTAACCAAAGGGGAGGGATTTGGTCAGCTCCCTAATCAAAGATACAACAAAGGGTTTTTTTGGTTAAGCACACCACAAAAGGACTGTTTTATCTTAGCACACATATTGTGGGAGTGCTACCAAAGTGACCAAAACAATTACAAAACAACAAAAAGTATCAGTGCACATCCAACCACTTAAGTCCACTCTTTCATGGCATATTTGTGTATGCTTCTGTCTGTCAAATATACTTACATAGCTTCTAATTAGATTGGGATCAACATCTCGCAATAATATTGGCTTATATTTGAGCTGCAAAAACAAATATACTTCTATCTGCTAAATTTTTTTTGCAGCATAAATATAAGTCAATATTATTGCGAGATGTTAATCACAATCTTATTTGAACTATGTAAGTATATTTAGCAGATAGAAGTATAATTGTTTTTGCAGCTCAAATATAAGCCAATATTATTGCGAGATGTTGATCCCAATCTTATTAGAAGCTATGTAAGTATATTTGACAGACAGAAGCATATACAAATATGCCATGAAAGAGTGGACTTAAGTGGTTGGATGTGCACCGATACATTTTGTTGTTTTGTAATTGTTTTGGTCACTTCAGTAGCACTCCCACAATATGTGTGCTAAGATAAAACAGTCCTTTTGTGGTGTGCTTAACCAAAAACCCCTTTGTTGTACATTGTAGCTAGCTTAGGTTTTATTTTTATTTTACAGCCAAGTTTGTATTTATTTTAACTAGGTAGAATAGTTACTAAATAGTTATTAACTATTTAATAACTACCTAGCTAAAATAAATACAAAAGTACCTGTAAAGTAAAACCTAACCTAAGTTACACTAACACCTAACCTTACACTACAATTAAATAAATTACATAAATTAAATACAATTAACTAAATTATATACAATTATCTAAAGTACAAAAACAAACAAACACTAAATTACTGAAAATAAAAAACAAATTATCAGATATTTAAACTAATTACACCTAATCTAATAGCCCTATCAAAATAAAAAAAGCCTGCCCAAAATAAAAAGAAACCCTAGCCTAAACTAAACTACCAATAGCCCTTTAAAGGGCCTTTTGTGGGGCATTGACCCAAAGTAATCAGCATCCTCTTCTGCCGATGACTACCCGACGAATGAAGGTACCTTTAAGTGACGTCATCCAAGATGGCATTCCTTAGATTCCGATTGGCTGATAGAATTCTATCAGCCAATCGAAATTAAGGTAGAAAAAATCCTATTGGGTGATGCAATCAGCCAATAGGATTGAAGTTCAATCATATTGGCTGATTGGAACAGCCAATAGAATGTGAACTCAATCCTATTGGCTGATTTATCAAGATCTTGATAAAGCCATTGTTAATGGCAAAACGCGTTGATGGGAACAAAGCAGTTTTAAACAACCAAGATCGAAGGATTACAACAGATTCAGCTAAAGGACTACTTCCAACCAGAAACACTCTGCGCAGAGTAAAGGACATTGGTTACAGCACGGATCTTCTTTTTCTTAGTACCGACGTAACATGTGACGTCAACAGCTACACAGAGCTGCACGGACACCTGTGCCTTACCACAAGCAGTTTGGATCAAGCTCAGAGGAGAGCAGGCAGGCACACAGAGGTGTAACAGCCCTGTAGTGTGGTTTATTGGTACTTATTCTCAACCATTTAATTTGCAATATTATGGCATAATATATGTAAACCATCGATCCATCCATTTGTTTGCATCATCCCGGCGTGGGGCCACAAGGAACACCGCCAATATATACAGCTGTCAGTGTTATTCAATATCAAACATTTTATTCAAAATCTGCTTGAAATATGTGCACCCGCTATTCAAACTCAATAACAGATATCACTCTTTGCCAGGCATGTATATTGTTGCAGGGAATGAAAGTCAATTGTTTCCTCCTAACATATTGTAAATGTAATGTGTGAAATTGATGTTCAAAAAAACAAGCAGATTTGTCACACTCCTGCCAATTCAAGCAGAAACACATTGCAAAACACTAAGACAGCGACATACACTGAAGAAGTATCTAGTATCTATATGTTTTTTTATGGCTCTTTTTCTTTTCATACAACTGAAAAAACAAAAAGGAGCATTCACATTTTTATTTTTAAACATATTTTAAAAAGAAATGTGAATAAATGACAAATTACAAAATTTCATGTGTTTTACAAGCAGAAATGCAAGCATTTGGGCATTTTTTAAAAGTAAATATACAAACTTTGGCTTGTACTCCAGTATACCCTTATGGAAAGAAGATGTTTCAACAAGGGGTAATTTTTATAAGCAAAGCATTTAGAAAGATTTTTCTCCCCTTTATCTGAATATCACAGCCTAGTAGTATAATGTCCATCCAGGAAGAGACCCTTAGTTTGGGAAGTGACTGGAAAGTATACACAGTCCAATCAAATTGTGACCAATCAAATGGCCAAGGCGTAGCCAGGCAATCAATTTTGACAGCTTTCTGACAAAATAAAGGACCAAATTGCAATGCAATAAAGTAGTGCAGTCCAAGCCAATAGTCAGTACCAGATGGGAAGTTAAAGCCAAAATTGTATCCAGAAAATAAGTCGTAGCCAGGACGAAGGTCAGATGGTTGCAGACAAGAAAGTACCAAGGAGAATCCAGAAGAATAGTTGACGAAAAAGCAGAATGGTCAACAGCAATAACAATCAACAAAAATAGGGCACCCAGAATATACAGGCATACCATTTTATTAGCTTTGCTTTACTATGCTTTACAGATATTGTTCTTTTTACAAATTAAAGGTTTGCAGCAACCCTGTGTCAAGTTAGTCTATCAGTGGCAACATGTAAACACATATAAACACATAAATACACATCAATACACATATTCACACACCTACATATACACACCACCAACAAAAGATTGTGACTCACTGAAGGCTCAGACGATGATTAGCATTTTTTAGCAATAACATTTTTTTATTTAAGGTATGTACATTGTTATTTAGACATAATGATATTAAACACTTAATAGACTACAGTATAGTGTAAATATAACTTTTATATGCACTGGGAAAGAAAATAATTAGTGTGACTAATTTTATTGCTATGTTTGCTTTATTACAGAGGTCTGGAACTGAACCCACAATATCTCTGAGGTACACCTGTACTATAATACATGGGCGCAGAAGACCAACTGAACAAGCCTTAAATAGCATACCAGGCACTGGGAATTAGCACTTCACAGTGTGACAGGGAATAAGCACAGCAAGTTAGCAAGGTAGAAATAGTCACGTTCCTTATCAAAAGTTAGCGCACAAGAAAATATCACAGTCCATAGTGCAGGCTCGCTAAGAAGTCCATAGTGCTGACCCGAAGATAAGGAGCGTGGCGCTTGAATGCTAAAAATATTTCTGTGACGCTGAATCATGAAAGTTTAATTGTTACATCCATGTCCCCTTAACATCTGTGGGTGATATTGTCAGTAATTATCAATAAGAAAAACTCCTCATTTCAGAATGAGCAATGAGGTGTTCAACCTATTAATAATAGGTTGATTCCAATCTTTCTGATCACGTTTATTGGATTCAAATATGTGTTTTTCAAGTTCGAAGCAATCACAATGCAAACAATAACACTGTATGAACAACATCAGTTCCAGAGATCTGTGTAAGTGTTCTGTGTACAGTTACACTTCAGCTGCTGTCCAGCTGCAAGTTAAAAAAACAAACAAAAAACCAATAGCCAATCGGCATCAGTAGAGGTCATGCTTTGCTTTGCTGTGATCTCATGAAATCTTGTGAGATTTCATAGTAAACTTCTTTAATCTAAATAGGAAAATAATATGCCAGATGCACACTTTCTTGCAAGTCCTGGGACTAGCATTCTGATTTTATGCTTAAAGTCTTTTTACAGTGGGGTGTAAAAACTTTAGGTAAAATATCTTCCATTTTTACATAGACATGTTCAGGTGATATTCTCTAATCAGCTTTTTGCAGCTATGCTGCATCACTTTCAACTGCTTCAACATTTGGGTCATCATGGTCCTTTAACCCCTTAACGACCAAGGACGTACCCTGCACGTCCTCGGTCTGGAAAGCAGCTGGAAGCAATCCTGCTCGCTTCCAGTTGCTTTCCGGTTATTGCAGTGATGCCTCGATATCGAGGCATCCTGCAATAACCCTTAGTAGCCATCCGATGCAGAGAAGGCCAGTCTGTGGCCCTCTCTGCACCGGACATCTATGGCTTCCATCGTTGGTGTGTGGAGCGTGTGTGGGAGACGGGTGGCGGCCATCGATGGCCCAGGTGATGTGGAGGGGGGCGGGATCGTGGGCAGGGATGCCCGGGGGCGCGCACAGACGTGCGCATGTGCACGGGGAGGCAGGGGCGGGCGCGTGCACGGGGAGGGAGCGGGTGGGAACCGCTACTCTACAGAAAATAATATAAGGAAAATGTTAATAAAAGTAAAAAAATAAGGGTCATTAGCGGGTGTAGGGTGCTCTGTGGAGGGAGGGAAGCTACACTACAGAAAAAAAACGGAAGAAAAAAAAAATAAAACCATTTTTTTTCTGCAAACTGGGTACTGGCAGACAACTGCCAGTACCCGAGATGGCCCCCAATAAGGCAGAGGGGGAGGGATTCTACAAAGCAGCATATGTAAATATGCCAAAAAAAAAAGAAAAGAAAAAAAAGATACCTTTTATTTTAGTACTGGCAGACTTTCTGCCAGTACTTAAGATGGTGGTGACAATTGTGGGGTAGCAAAGGCAGTATTAAGACTATCAAAGGCCTTAATGGCAGTAGGTGACCAATGGAGTGGATCATTCTCTTTACGGGTCATGTCAGTGATAGGTTTGACCAAGGAAGAAAAGTTTTTAATAAACTTTCTATAGTAATTGGTGAATCCCAAAAAACGTTGAATAGACCGAAGACCAACTGAGCGAGGCCACTGCAGAACTGCAGATAACTTGTCAGGATCCATGGAGAACCTTGCAATGGAGATAACATAACCTAGGAAGGTTACTTGAGTCTGATGGATCGAGTTTACAAAACAGGACGTTCTCACGTATTCTCTGAAGAACCTGTGTAACATCAGAACGATGAGCCTCAAGTGTGGGTGAGTGTATGAGGATGTCGTCTAAGTACACCACAACACACTGTTGCAACATATCTCATAGGACATCATTAATAAATTCCTGAAAAACAGCAGAAGCATTACATAGGTCAAAGGGCATTACAAGATACTCATAATGCCCGCTCCTGGTGTTAAATGCTGTTTTCCATTCGTGGCCCTCCTTAATTCTAACGAGATTGTACGCTCCTCTCAAATCAAGTTTAGAAAAGAGCGTAGCTCCCTTGAGGCGGTCAAAGAGTTCCGTAATGAGCGGAATATGGTAAGCATTCTTAATGGTAAGACGATTAAGACCCCTATAATCGATGCATGGTCTTAACTCGCCACCCTTTTTCTTCACAAAGAAGAAGCCAGCCCCTGCAGGAGAGCAGGATTTGTGGGTGATCCCCCGTGACAGAGCATCTGCAACATACTCCTCCATAGCACAATTCTCTGCAACAGACAGAGGGTACACCCGGCCCCGAGGAGGAATGGCTCCGGGTTGCAAGTCTATGACACAATAGTAAAACCGGTGAGGAGGCAACGTACCGGCACGCACCTTGTCAAAAACGTTGAGGAACTCTCGGTACTCCTCTGGCAATTGAGATACCGAAGTGCACAAGACTTTAACTGGTTTCCGAAGACAAGTGGAAATACATTGCGGGGACCAAGACAAAACTTCAGACCTGCGCCAGTCGATACTGTGATTTTGCTTTTGGAGCCAGGGATAACCCAGAACAACCGGAAAATGTGGAGAGTTTATCACCTGAAACTGGAGAGTTTCAAAATGGAGAGCCACAACAGCCATGGACAACAGAGCAGTTTCGTGAGTAACGAGTGCGGGCTGAAGGGTCCTGCCATCAATGGCCTCAATAGCAAGCGGAACGGACCGAGCCAAAACAGGAATGGAGTTCTTTGATACAAAAGCACTGTCAATGAAATAGCCCGCTGCACCGAAGTCAACAAGAGCCTGAGTATCTATGGAGGAGTCCACCCAGGAAAGGACAACCGTGACCAAAGGTTTCTCCTTAAGTGGTTCTGGGGACGAGGATAAACCACCCAAAGTCTGCCCCCGACAGGACCTTAGGTGTGAGCATTTCCCGGCCGTGTAGGACAAGACTTCAAAAGGTGGCCCTGTAACCCACAATAGAGGCAGAACCCCTCCCTCCTCCTAAAGGACCTCTCCGCCGCGGAGAGACGTGTGAATCCCAACTGCATCGGCTCAGCAGTACCAAGTGACTCAGGACCAGGAGGCATGGGAGTAGAGGGAGTCATGGGTGGGAACAAACATGTAGGAGACAATGGAACAGGAGGCTTCTGCAAGTGCTCCTTGAAAGAGGGCCTCTCTCTGAGTCTGATGTCAATTAGGATCAAAAAAGACACCAATGCCTTGAGATCCTCTGGTAAATCTCTGGCAGCAACTTTGTCTTTAATTGCATCAGAAAGCCCATGAAAGAAGGCAGCAACAAGGGCTTCATTGTTCCAACCTACCTCTGCGGCAAGCGTACGGAACTCAATAGCATACTGAGCAACAGATCTTGTACCTTGCTGAATGGACATGAGTCGTTTAGCAGCAGAGGAGGAGAGAGCCGGAAATTCAAATACCCTTCGAAAGGAGGCCACAAATTCAGGGTAATTTTAAATCACAGGTTTATTTGTCTCCCACAAGGGATTAGCCCAGGCAAGAGCTGTGTCAGAGAGTAACGAGATGAGAAATCCCACCTTAGCTCTGTCAGAGGGAAACGCATGAGGTAACATCTCAAAGTAAATGCCCACCTGGTTCAAAAACCCTCTGCACTGAATAGGATCACCTCCATATCGCTGAGGTAGAGGTGCAGACCCAGACATGCTCCTGGTAGGCATAGGTGCAGCAGCGGAAACAGGAGCAGCCATAACTTGCGGGACACTTTGGTCCAAATGTGCAGTGCGAGTCAGCAGGGTTTGCAGGGCTAGTGCAAAATGATCCAAGCGGTGATCCTGTACATCCATCCTGGAAATGATGGAAGGTAAAGGTGGATTATTAGCACCATCAGGATTCATGGCCTTTGCATAATGTCAGGGTGCCAGGAATCAGACTGAGACGAGAAGTGCAAAAATAATCACACCTTTATTAATAGCAAAAAATAATAAAAAGTCCACAAGTCAAATAACAAGCCAGGAGTCAAAACCAGAGCTGGTAGTCAGACGAGCCGAGTCAGGAGCCAAAGCGAATAATCAGACGAGCCGGAATCAGGAACAAGAAAACAGCAGAGTCAGGAACAAGCCAGGGATCAGGAACCAGGAAGGATGTCAGACAGCCAGGTAATACACAGGAACTCTCACAAACAGGTCTGAGACAACGCAAAGGCAAAGCATACTGAACAGAGGCCCTTTAAATAATAAGTGATGACATTACAATTCTGAGACTGCATCCTGTCTCACACGGATGATGCACAGCAGTCTGGCCATAAAAGGAAGTTCAGGAAATGAGCAGCATATCCCACAATGCATTATAGTCAGGAAGAGAGGTGAGTAAAATGGCTGCCAGCAGCACATGGCAAACAAAACAGGGAAAAAACCATGACAGAAAAAAATAGATATCCTACAGATGTGTCTTCCCGTTTGCAATACATATTCAGCATGAATGCAGATCTATCTCATTCAAAGAACCAACAGAGATCCCAGAGATATGTAAGTATCTGTGGCTGGACTGCCCAGATCTTTCAACCTCACTTCAAGAAAACAGAAGACCCAAGCCCTCATCGCAACAGGAAACATCCGCCACAGAAAAGTGGTCTAAAGTTACCAAGAAAAGGCAGAAAACCTAATTATCCGCTACCTTAATAGTTTTATTCCAGGAAAGTAATCCATTGGACATGACAGGATCCTTCTGGAACAAAAAGGACTCTATACTGACAGAGCCCACCTGTCGAAGACGTCTGGCAGATGAGTATGTTTTCATGTACACATATTGCTTCAAAAGACGTTGAGACTTTACTTTTGTCCTGTACTGGACTTTATTGGTTAAATTGTCCTGTACTGGACTTTATTGGTTAAATTGTCCTGTACTGGACTTTATTGGTTAAACACTGAAGGGAAGAGAAACCGAAAATTCCTTGTCCTCTTTTCTCACTTACTATATAAGATAGATTTTAGTTTTTACTTTGGACCTACTCAAGAGCTAGTCATGTTTACCTTTATAGAATTATGTGACTAGGGATTACCCAAGGAACTACAAAAATATTTTCACTACAGAATGTATATAACTCACATATCTACGTATTGCACATTCACTTTGATGTGCATTTACTGAATGTTAAAAGATTACGTCTATAATTTACATACTGTTGGTTTTATGTTGTTTTATTGTATTTTTGTTTTAATCAACATACACCTAAATTACGAGTTTTGCGTTAGAAGCTGTATGGTGCTAACGAGCAGTTTATGCTCACCGCTCACTTACAGACAGCGCTGGTATTACGGGTTTTTAGAAACCCGGCGTTAACCGCAAAAAAGTGAGCGAAGAGCAAAATTTAGCTCCACATCTCACCTCAATACCAGCGCTGCTTACATTAGCGGTGAGCTGGCTGAACGTGCTCATGCACGATTTCAACATAGGAATTAATGGGGGAGAGCCGGCTGAAAAAAAAAACACCTGCAAAAAAGAAGCGTAAAGCTCCTAACGCAGCCCCATTGATTCCTATGGGGAAATAAAAGTTATGTCTACACCTAACACCCTAACATGAACCCCGAGTCTAAACACCCCTAATCTTACACTTATTAACCCCTAATCTGCCGCCCCCGACATCGCTGACACCTACATTATATTATTAACCCATAATCTGCCGCTCCGGACACCACCCCGACCTACATTATACTTATGAACCCCTAATCTGCTGCCCCCAACATCGCCGAACCCTACATTATATTTATTAACCCCTAATCTGCAGTCCCCAATCTTGCCGCAACCTAACTACATTTATTAACCCCTAATCTGCCACCCCCAACGTCGCCACCACTATAATAAAGTTATTAACCCCTAAACCTAAGTCTAACCCTAACCCCCTAACTTAAATATAATTTAAATAAATCAAAATAAAATTACTACAATTAACTAAATAATTCCTATTTAAAACTAGATAACTAATAGTTACACTGTAGTTAGCTTAGGGTTTCTTTTTATTTTACAGGCAACTTTGTATTTATTTTAACTAGGTAGAATAGTTATTAAATAGTTATTAACTATTTAATAACTACCTAGTTAAAATAAAGACAAATTTACCTGTAAAATAAAACCTAACCTAAGCTACAATTACACCTAACACTACACTATAATTAAATTAATTTAAAAAATAAATACAATTAATTAGAATTAAATAAAATTATCTAAAGTACAAAAACAAACACTAAATTACAGAAAATAATAAAGAAATTACAAGATTTTTAAACTAATTACACCTAATCTAATCCCCCTAACAAAATAAAAAAAGCCCACCAAAATAAAAAAGCCCTACCCTACACTAAATTACAAATAGCTCTTAAAAGGGTCTTTTGCGGGGCATTGCCCCAAAGTAATCAGCTCTTTTACCTGAAAAAAAATTACAATTCCCCCCCAGCATTAAAACCCACCACCCACACAACCAACCCTACTCTAAAACCCACCCAATTTCCCCTTAAAAAAAACCTAACACTAACCCCCTGAAGATCACCTTACCGGGAGACGTCTTCACCCAACTGGGCCGAAGTCCTCAACGAAGCCGGGAGAAGTCTTCATCCAAGCCAGGCGAAGTGGTCCCCCAGACGGGCAGAAGTCTTCATCCAGATGGCATCTTCTATCTTCATCCCTCCAGCGCGGAGCGGGTCCATCTTCAAGACATCTGACGTGGAGCATCCTCTTCAAACGACGGCTAAACACAGAATGAAGGTTCCTGTAAATGACGTCATCCAAGATGGCATCCCTTCAATTCCGATTGGCTGATAGAATTCTATCAGCCAATCGGAATTAAGGTAGAAAAAATTGGATTGGAACAGCCAATAGAATGCCAGCTCAATCCTATTGGCTGACTTCAATCCTATTGGATGATTGCATCAGTCAATAGGATTTTTTCTACCTTAATTCCGATTGGGTGATAGAATTCTATCAGCCAATCGGAATTCAAGGGACGCCATCTTGGATGACGTCATTTAAAGGAACCTTCATTCTGTGTTTAGCCGTCGTTTGAAGAGGATGCTCCGCATCGGATGTCTTGAAGATGGACCCGCTCCGCGCCGGATGGATGAAGATAGAAGATGCCGTCTGGATGAAGACTTCTGCCCGTCTGGAGGACCACTTCGCCTGGCTTGGATGAAGACTTCTCCTGGCTTCATTGAGGACTTCGGCCCGGTCGGGTGAATCCCGGTAAGGTGATCTTCAGGGGGTTAGTGTTAGTTTTTTTTAAGGGGGGATTGGGTGGGTTTTAGAGTAGGGTTGGTTGTGTGGGTGGTGGGTTTTAATGTTGGGGGGTGGAATTGTAATTTTTTTTCAGTTAAAAGAGCTGATTACTTTGGGGCAATGCCCCGCAAAAGACCCTTTTAAGGGCTATTTGTAATTTAGTGTAGGGTAGGGCTTTCTTTTATTTTGAGGGGCTTTTTTTATTTTGTTAGGGGGATTAGATTAGGTGTAATTAGTTTAAAAATCTTGTAATTTCTTTATTATTTTCTGTAATTTAGTGTTTGTTTTTTTTGTAATTAGGTAATTTTATTTAATTGTAATTAATTGTATTTAATTTAGGTAATTAATTTAATTGTAGTGTAGTGTTAGGTGTAATTGTAACTTAGGTTAGGTTTTATTTTACAGGTACATTTGTATTTATTTTAACGAGGTAGTTATTAAATACTTAATAACTATTTAATAACTATTGTACCTAGTTAAAATAAATACAATGTTGCCTGTAAAATAAAAATAAACCCTAACTATTAGTTATATTGTAGCTAGCTTAGGGTTTATTTTACAGGTAAGTATTTAGTTTTAAATAGGAATAATTTAGTTAATGATAGTAATTTTATTTAGATTTATTTAAATTATATTTATGTTAGGGGGTGTTAGGGTTAGACTTAGATTTAGGGTTAATAACTTTAATATAGTGGCGGCGACATTGGGGTGGCAGATTAGGGGTTAATAAATGTAGGTAGGTGTCGGTGATGTTAGGGATGGCAGATTAGGGGTTAATAATATTTAACTAATGTTTGCTATGCGGGAGTGCGGCGGTTTAGGGGTTAATGTATTTAATATAGTGGCGGGGATGTCCGGTTCGGCAGATTAGGGGTTAAAAAATGTATTTTAGTGTTTGCGATGTGGGGGGCCTCGGTTTAGGGGTTAATAGGTAGTTTATGGGTAGTTTATGGGTGTTAGTGTACTTTTTAGCACTTTAGTTAAGAGTTTTATGCTACGGCGTTGTAGTGTAAAACTCTTAACTACTGACTTTAAAATGCAGAACTAGGCTTGACAGGAGAGAGTCTACCGCTCACTTTTTGGAAGACTCGTAATACCAGCGCTATGCAAGTCCCATTGAAAATATAGGATACGCAATTGACGTAAGTGGATTTGCGGTATTTCCGAGTCTGGCCAAAAAAGTGAGTGGTACACCTGTAACTTCAAGACTCGTCATACCAGCGGGCGTTAAAAAGCAGCGTTAGGACTGGCCAACTCTGCTTTTTAAGGCTAACGCAAAACTCGTAATCTAGGCCATAGTTTGCTTAACATGGTTTTATTCATGTTGTGAATTTATTATGTTTACTTGGTCACTGTTGTTTAAGGTTTATCTAGGTTTTTTAAATGTGTCATACAATTTGAGGAGGAGATTCAGAACCCATGCAAACAAACACCATCTACCAATACACTACAGCCCGACTGTATCAAACAAGATAGAGTTCAATCCCCTAAATATATAACCCCCAAAGAGAGCATCAGCTACACAAGTAACTCTACACCCCTCACTATCAATGGATTCTTGGGCAGTTAACCTGATTTCACATAATGTCAGAGGGTTAAATTCTGACATTAAACGTAGGATGGCAATCATACAGTACAAATCCTTAAGAACTAATGTGATCTTCCTTCAGGAAACACATTTTTTAAAATCACAAATACCCAGATACTGGACTAGAGACTTCCCATACCATTTCCATGCTACAACTGATGCCAACAAATGAGGGGTCTCAATACTTAAGAATACAATGAGAGTCAGGAGTGTAGGATGGTTGCAAAGTTATATATTAAATGAATTAGTATCCATCTTAAGCGGACAGGGCAGAAAAATAAAACATATGTATGTTACATCCCTTGGTGACTTGAAGCAAAGTTAACGACTCTACAGAAAACAATCAAATGTTCACCCTGGTATGTATTTCTTTCTCCCACCCTTATCCTAGTGTGGGTCAGGTGACAGACAAAGAAAACCACTTGTTTGGATATTGTAATTACACTAGTCATGTTACCGTGCAATTTAGACTTCCGTAATGCACGTACCTTCAGAGTCACTGTGTTCGGTGTCTTCTGTTTGTGGGGAAGCTGGTCAGTTTGCAGGTATGTTCCTGATCCATGATCAGTGGATTGCGGCTTCCGTGATTCACACTCTGTAGCCCGCGTGATTGAGTTGCATGGCAATCGTGCTCCTACGATGGCTCCTCCTCCAGAAGTGTTGGTCACTATGGGAATGTGTAAACCTCTGCCCTGTCTGGGGTAAGCCAACAATGATACAAAAATGTCCCAAAAGCGTGGAACTGGTCAAAAAAGTTACTGTGAGTGAAGGAAAAAAATCCATGCTTCTGCATGAATAAAAGTATTCTTTATTGTAAAATAATTAAAAAACATTGACATAGCCGCCAATTCAAAAAGCTGAAAGAGAGTGCAGCACATATGGCTTACGGGTTTCGGGAAACTCCCGTAATCATAGCCTACTACATGCATACTCTGATTAATTTTAAAAGCAGTAAAAAAACACTCTATTGGTTCGTGAGCAGCGCTACTCAGCAGAGACACCTGCGAGAAAAAAACTTTAAGCCTATAGAGCCTGGAATGTATAATGGAAAGGTAGTAGTAAATGTGGGATATAAAAGAAAATGTCAAAATATAATTATAATACACTTTCAATAGCCTGTTCTCAAAATACAAACAAAGGGCATAAATCAGGACCTACATATGGCCATGCCTGATTGTAGGCACTTATTGACCTATACACTTAAAAGTCCTTTGACTGAATAAAAAATAAAGAAAAAAATATATATCATGTGATATTATTGCATTACAAGAACTATCAGTAGACACAGAAGGAGAGCCAGCACATATTAATAAAAGTGCTTCATTCAAACCTACATCTAAGTTCTATCCAATACATAGTAGGGGTGATATCATCGAAACCTTTTTTAAAAGGATAGAGGGAGATCTGGTGGAGCTAAAATTAGCGTCCACGCCCATGCAACAAAATCTAACTAGAAAACAAAGAATAGTGTTGAAAACCCTTCAAGACAACACCAATATAGTCATCAAAAGTTCAGTTAAGGGTGGCACAATTGTAGTGCTTGATAAAACAGATTATATAGTGGAAGCCCTTAACTAACTCTGACAACTATTTGGTGTTGACAGGGGATCCTACCAGTACTTTTAGGAAGGAACTCTTACATATTTTGGATGATGGTTTGGAGGAAGGGTTTATTGATGAAAATACTGCAAATTTCATCAATGTAGAATTTCCTAGAAGTCCTTTCTTCCATCACCTTCCAAAAACTCACAAATTCTTACTGAATGTTCAAGGTTGCTCAATAGTCAGTGGGATAGGATCCTTGACGGAACACCTATCCCAGTGTTTTGCATTTATCTTACAACCAATGGTGATCTCATTACTATCATATGTTAGGGATAACAAACATATCCTTAACATACCAAAGAATCAAACTTGGCAGGAATCATATTGCTGGGTTACCGTGGACACAGTGTACCTATATTCCTCTATACCCCATGAGAAGGGAATTAAGTCATTGGGCTTCTTTTTACAATTTTTTATGGACTATACCCCAGATTTTCAAGGATTCATTCTGAGGGTAGCAAAGTTTTTACTTACTCACAATTTTTTTCCAATTCCAGTGGGGGTTTTTTATCTCCAAAGGTGTGGAACTGCGATGGGAGCAAAATTTGCCCCATCCTACGCCAACCTGTTTTTAGGTTGGTAGGAATTTTTCCACATCTTTGGAGATAGAAAACTCTTTAGAAGAGATATAGTCATGTATCGGAGGTACATTGACGATCACTTATTTATATAGAATGGTCAGATGGAAAACATTCCACTTTTTGTGGATTTTCTTAACAACAATCAGGTTAGACTCAGGTTCACATTTGAACATAATTCCTCAACCATAAACTATTTGGATCTGTCCCTAATTGGATTGGTTGATGGCAGTATAATAGCTAGAATTTACAGGAAGCCCATTGCAGGGAATTCCCTCTTATATGGAAAGAGCTGTCATCCTAGACATACAGCAGCAGCAGTAGCCAAAAGGGAATTCACTGGACTTAAGAGAAATTGTTCAGAACAAGGGGATTATGACTTACAAGCAAGAGATCTTGAGGTCAGATTAAGAGATAGAGGTTACTCCAGAAAGATTATTACTACAGCAAGAAAACAAATTGAAGCCGAACAGAGAGGACCCCTACTAAAAGGGTATAAAATGAACAAGCACAATTTTGAAGGTGTAAACTTTGTAACTGGTTATAGTGTGCAGTTTCCACAAATAGCTAAAATTACAAAGAAACATTTTCCTATTCTTGCGGCAGACAACAAGCTAACAGATCTAGTAAAACAAGGAGTTAGATGTAGCTCTAGAAAATGTCAGACTTTGGGATCTATGTTATCCCCTAACCAACTGAGAGAGGAACAACCAAAATGTGGCTCATGATTAACCATCAGAGGAATGTACGGATATGGTCACAGGAAGTGTTGACCATATGAATACCTGGATAGGACTAAAGAGTTTAGCTCCTATGTTATGGGAGATAGCTTCCCAATCAAAACTCTTATGAACTGTATGTCCACCCAGGTGTTTACATGTTCAAATGTGACACATGTAGGGTACAGTACATCGGCTTCACCTCTAGAGATATTATGTCCAGGATACGGGAACATCTCTCTACTCTTGGCAGGGGTAAGTCAACCACCCCTCTGGTACGCCACTTCCAGGAGAAACATAAAGGTAACCTCAACACCTTGAAATGGTGTGCTATCGAATAGGTTAAAGTACCTAATAGAGGGGGTGACATTGACAAACTCTTAGCAAAGAGAGAGAGATCTTCTGGATCTTCAAATTTAGAACCAGATATCCTGAAGGTCTCAATTCGACGTACGATATTATTAACTTTTAGGAATAATTCAATGTTTATACTTTTAAGTGTTTTTTTTTCTTAGAGGTAGTAATGTCAGATATACTTGTCCATTGTGAGCATAATGGATAGGTATAATGAGTTAAGTTTCTCGCTACTATTATTATCACATAAACTCATATGATGTCTAATGGTTCACCATTTAGAGCTTTGCTAGCTCACTTATGTTTTTCAATATATATTGTTGTGTACCCCCTTAAATACAGCAAACTTGACACTGAACAGACCAGTAAACATAGGAATGCCCCTTACAGACTGAGTTCCTTGCCTTTCTGCTTCTTAATTTGTACAATTTATATTATTGATTATTTTCATGGAGTGCGAATAAGTCGCCAATATATTTATAGTATTAATCCCCACCACACAAGAAAGGCATTGTTTTTTTCTTTATCGTTTATACAGTCAAAGGACTTTTAAGTGTATAGGTCAATAAGTGTCTACAATCAGGCATGGCCATATGTAGGTCCCGATTTATTCCCTTTTGTTTGTATTTTGTATGTTAAGGATAGGCAAATGCATATCCCACATTTACTATTACCTTTCCATTATACATTCTAGGCTCTATAGGCTTAAAGTTTTTTTTCTCACATGTGTCTCTGCTGGGTAGCGATGCTCACGAACCAATAGAGTGTTTTTTACTGTTTTTTAAATTAATCAGAGTATGCATGTAGTAGGCTATGATTACGGAAGTTTCCCAAAACGCATAAGCCAGCCATATGTGCTGCGCTCTATTTCAGCTTTTTGAATTGGTGGCAATATCAATGGTTTTTAATTTTTTGACAATAAAGAATACTTTTATTCATACATTCAGAAGCGTGGATTTTTCCCTTCACTCACAGTCTCAATACTTATATACTCTTCCCTACCCTTTACACATAAAGAGACCGTGGAGGATAAGGAGGGTAGATTCTTAATAGTAAGAGGACAAATTCAAGACAATATCTATGCATTCAATAAAGAAGGTGAAAGAATGGTCTCAGACCAGGATAATTCTTTCTGGAGACTTTAATGTAGACCTGGCACTAAGTTCTAGAAAACACCTCCACTCACTAACCAATAAACAAAATAAACAATATAAAATGACTAGGGTGATGCAAGACTACTTACTTACACACTCACTAATAGATTACTGGGTAGCACTATATGGCAATACCATAGACACTACATATTTCTCAGCGGCACACAAAACATATACAAAGCTAGATTACATATTTATTAGCCAAATACTACAACCTGCTCTAAATATATCCACCATTCAATCATGCGTATGGTCGGATCACTCAATAGTACAACTTAAAGTAGGCAACTTTCAAAATGCAAATTGAGCCAAATCATGGACGTATGACCCATCGTGCTTAAAAGACCCAATAATCAAAGACACCATCACACGACACATGACGGAATACTGGGACATCAATACAGGAATGATGGCAATCCTATTACTACGTGGGCAGCCCACAAGACTTATCTAAGAGGTCTACTTATAAAAGAAAAATCTATTCTTAACAAAAAACTTAACACCTTCAAAAAGAGATAGATACCCTGGAGAAACAACATAAATTAACACACGCTAAAAATATATTTAAACTAGCCATGTGCATGGCGAAAAAATTTGGTTCGGTTCGGATCGATTCGGATTTTTTTGAATTTCGGGTTCGGATCGATTAGAATTCAGAAAAATTTGAATCAATTGGTTCGGATTTGTTTCGGATTAATTCGGATTCAAAGAAATTCGGCTGTATTCGGTTTGATTCGGTTCGGTTCAGAAATTCAGAATTTCGGTAAGTGTTAGGTGGGATGTGCTGTGTATTAGACTAGTATTATGTACTGTATATTAGGTGTAACCCATAGCAGAGTGATATAACCTAATATACTGTACAATACTAGTGTAATCCATGGCCATCCGAATCTACCAAATAAATCCGAATAAATCCGAACTAATTCGGATTTATTCGGTAGATTCTGCACTATTTTAATTCGGAAATTCGAATTGATCCGAATGCCGAATTTTACAAATTCGGCCGAATTTCCGAATCAATCCGAAATGAATCGCACATTTCTAATTTAAACAACCCCAAGACAAACACAAGCCCCTTGTCAATATTCTTAGTGATCAGGTGGTTAAAGCGGCATTTCGACTTAAAGCAAACTATTATATCTATGCTAACAAACCGGATATACACATGGCACACAAAATACGTGAGAAAATTTAATTTAGCTGTGATAACCCAAATTCAGAAACAAGATGGTACCATAATTACTCACCCACAAGAGCTTGTCGATGGTTTTGCCCAATACTACAGCACCTTATATGGCGGAACTAAAGTAACACACTCCTCATAGACTGAATCCCTACTAACTGAATTCCTAAGAAAAGCACAGCTGCCTTCCTTATTAGAAACAGAAAGAGATGGCTTGAACCAAGCAATTACTGTCAATGAAATACAGCAGGAGATTAGAGATTAGTTAAATTTTCCAACCACATTATGCAGGGCTGTGAGATACCTTTAGACCTTCTCAGGGCTAGAATTGTCGTGATACCCAAACCAGGGAAAAATCTGAAGTGGTGTACCAGCTACAGGCCCATATCTCTTATAAATCAGGACCTAAAGATTTTCACCAACATCTTAGCGAATAGATTAAAAAATATTCTTCTGGACTTAATACACCCAGACCAGGTTGGGTCTGTGGTGGGTAGAGAAGCACCGGACAATATCAGGCATATAATAACAACAATTGCCCACCTGGCCCAGATGAAAACGCCTTCTCTGGTTCTATCATTGGATGCAGAAAAGGCGTTTGACAGAATTGACTGGGTATACATGTTTAAAGTCTTAGATAAGATGGGATTTAAAGGTCCTTTTGTAGATGCTTTACAAAACATTTACTCTACACCCACTGCAACATTCAGAGTGGTGGGACACCAATCCAACATTATAAATATAAAAAATGGTACGAGACAAGGTTGCCCATTATCCATGTTACTATTCACCCTATGCATGGAACCTCTAGTGGCCTGTATCAGACAATCACCTGACTTTACCGGACTACAGATTAAAAAAAATTACTATAAAATAGCCCTCTTCGCAGATGACATCCTGCTGACATTGACCAAACCCTTTACGCCCCTCACTAATCTCTATGATATCCTCCACCAATTTTCTGCCATATCAGACTATAAAATAAATATGGACAAGAGTGAAGCCATGGCAATAGCACTACCAGCCCAGAAGAAAAAACTAACGCCTAGATTTAGAGTTTTGCGGCCAAAGGGGTGCGTTAGCTGCGCATGCTTTTTTTCCCCCGCACCTTTTAAATACCGCTGGTATTTAGAGTTCACAGAATGGCTGGGTTTTCAGTGCGTTAGGCTCCAAAAAGGGAGCGTAGAGCATAATTTAACGCCACTGCAACTCTCGATACCAGCGGTGCTTACGGACGCGGCCAGCTTCAAAAACGTGCTCGTGCACGATTCCCCCATAGGAAACAATGGGGCAGTTTGAGCTGAAAAAAAACCTAACACCTGCAAAAAAGCCGCGTTCAGCTCCTAACGCAGCCCATTGTTTCCTATGGGGAAACACTTCCTATGTCTGCACCTAACACCCTAACATGTACCCCGAGTCTAAACACCCCTAACCTTATACTTATTAACCCCTAATCTGCTGCCCCCGCTATCGCTGACCCCTGCATATTATTTTTAACCCCTAATCTGCCGCTCCGTACACACCCGCCACCTACATTATCCCTATGTACCCCTAATCTGCTGCCCTAACATCGCCGACCCCTATATTATATTTATTAACCCCTAATCTGCTGCCCCCAACGTCGCCTCCACCTAACTACACTTATTAACCCCTAATCTGCCGACCGGACCTGAGCGCTACTATAATAAATGTATTAACCCCTAATCCGCCTCACTCCTGCCTCAATAACCCTATAAGAAATAGTATTAACCCCTAATCTGCCCTCCCTAACATTGCCGACACCTAACTTCAAGTATTAACCCCTAATCTGCCGATCGGAGCTCACCGCTACTCTAATAAATTTTTTAACCCCTAAATCTAATTCTAACCCTAACACCCCCCTAAGTTAAATATAATTTTATTCTAATGAAATAAATTAACTCTTATTAAATAACTTATTCCTATTTAAAGCTACATACTTACCTGTAAAATAAACGCTAATATAGCTACAATATAAATTATAATTATATGTAGCTATTTTAGGATTAATATTTATTTTACAGGCAACTTTGTAATTATTTTAACCAGGTACAATAGCTATTAAATAGTTAATAACTATTTAATAGTTACCTAGTTAAAATAATAACAAAATTACCTGTAAAATAAATCCTAACCTAAGTTACAATTAAACCTAACACTACACTATCAATAAATTAATTAAATAAATTACCTACAATTACCTACAATTAAACCTAACACTACACTATCAATAAATAAATTAAATACAATTCCTACAAATAAATACAATTAAATAAACTAACTAAAGTACAAAAAATAAAAAAGAACTGTTACAAAAAATAAAAAAATATTTACAAACATTAGAAAAAAATTACAACAATTTTAAACTAATTACACCTACTCTAAGCCCTCTAATAAAATAACAAAGACCCCCAAAATAAAAAAATGCCCTACCCTATTCTAAATTACAAAAGTTCAAAGCTCTTTTACCTTACCAGCCCTTAAAAGGGCCCTTTGCGGGGCATGCCCCAAAGAATTCAGCTCTTTTGCCTGTAAAAAAAAAACATACAATACCCCCCCCCACATTACAACCCACCACCCACATACCCCTAATCGAACCCAAACCCCCCTTAAATAAACCTAACACTAAGCCCCTGAAGATCTCCCTACCTTGTCTTCACCATGCCAGGTTCACCGATCGGTCCAGAAGAGGGTCCGAAGTCTTGATCCAAGCCCAAGCAGGGGGCTGAAGAGTGACGTCCATCCTCGGGCTGAAGTCTGGATCCAAGCGGCAGCTGAAGAAATCCATCATCGGGCTGAAGTCTTGATCCAAGCGGGCGCTGAAGAAGTCCATCATCGGGATGAAGTCTTCTATGAAGCAGCATCTTCAATCTTCTTTCTTCCGGAGCCATCATCTTCCAGCCGACGTGGAACATCCTCTTCTACCGACGCCTACTCGCCGAATGACGGTTCCTTTAAATGACGTCATCCAAGATGGCGTCCGTCGAATTCCGATTGGCTGATAGGATTCTATCAGCCAATCGGAATTAAGGTAGGAAAATTCTGATTGGATGATGGAATCAGCCAATCAGATTCAAGTTCAATCCGATTGGCTGATCCGATCAGCCAATCAGATTGAGCTCGCATTCTATTGGCTGTTCCGATCAGCCAATAGAATGCGAGCTCAATCTGATTGGCTGATCGGATCAGCCAATCGGATTGAACTTGATTCTGATTGGCTGATTCCATCAGCCAATCAGAATTTTCCTACCTTAATTCCGATTGGCTGATAGAATCCTATCAGCCAATCGGAATTCGAGGGACACCATCTTGGATGACGTCCCTTAAAGGAATCTTCATTCTTCATTTGGATGTCGGAAGGAGAAGATTGATCCGCGCTGGAGGTCTTCACGATGGAGCCGTTCCTCATCGGATGAAGATAGAAGATGCCGCTTGGATCAAGATGGTTGCCGGTCCAGATCGCCTCTTCTTCCCGGATAGGATGAAGACTTTGGAGCCTCTTCTGGACCTCTTCAGCCGCCAGATTATGGATCGCCAGCCCCCGCTTGGGCTTGGATGAAGATTTTGAAGCCAGGACGGATCGATGTGATACCCGGCGAGGTGAAGATAAGGTAGGAAGATCTTCAGGGCCTTAGTGTTAGGTTTATTTAAGGGGGGTTTGGGTTAGATTAGGGGTATGTGGGTGGTGGGTTTTAATGTTGGGGGGGGTATTGTATGTGTTTTTTTTACAGGCAAAAGAGCTGAATTCTTTGGGGCATGCCCCACAAAAGGTCCTTTTAAGGGCTGGTAAGGTAAAAGAGCTTTGAACTTTTTAAATTTAGAATAGGGTAGGGCATTTTTTTATTTTGGGGGGCTTTGTTATTTTATTAGGGGGCTTAGAGTAGGTGTAATTAGTTTAAAATTGTTGTAAGATTTTTCTTATGTTTTATTTTTTTATTTTTTGTAACTTAGTTCTTTTTTATTTTTTGTACTTTAGTTAGTTTATTTAAATGTATTTATTTGTAGGTATTGTATTTAATTAATTTATTGATAGTGTAGTGTTAGGTTTAATTGTAGGTAATTTGAGGTATTTTATTTAATTAATTTATTGATAGTGTAGTGTTAGGTTTAATTGTAACTTAGGTTAGGATTTATTTTACAGGTAATTTTGTAATTATTTTAACTAGGTAACTATTAAATAGTTATTAACTATTTAATAGCTATTGTACCTGGTTAAAATAATTACAAAGTTACCTGTAAAATAAATATTAATCCTAAAATAGCTACAATATAATTATAATTTATATTGTAGCTATATTAGGGTTTATTTTACAGGTAAGTATTTAGCTTTAAATAGGAATAATTTATTTAATAATAGTTAATTTATTTTGTTAGATTTAAATTATATTTAAGTTAGGGGGGTGTTAGGGTTAGGGTTAGAATTAGCTTTAGGGGTTAAAAAATGTATTAGAATAGCGGTGAGCTCCGGTCGGCAGATTAGGGGTTAATGCTTGAAGTTAGGTGTCGGCGATGTTAGGGAGGGCAGATTAGGGGTTAATACTATTTATTATAGGGTTATTGAGGCGGGAGTGAGGCGGATTAGGGGTTAATAACTTTATTATAATAGCGGCGCGGTCCGGTCGGCATATTAGGGGTTAAAAAATTTTAATAGAGTGGCGGCGATGTGGGGGGACCTTGGTTTAGGGGTACATAGGTAGTTTATGGGTGTTAGTGTACTTTAGAGCACAGTAGTTAAGAACTTTATAAATCGGCGTTAAGCCCAGAAAGCTCTTAACTACTGACTTTTTTCTGCGGCTGGAGTTTTGTCGTTAGATTTCTAACGCTCACTTCAGCCACAACTCTAAATACCGGCGTTAGAAAGATCCCATTGAAAAGATAGGATACGCAATTGACGTAAGGGGATCTGCGGTATGGAAAAGTCGCGGTTGGAAAGTGAGCGTTAGACCCTTTAATGACTGACTCTAAATACCGGCGGTAGCCCAAAACCAGCGTTAGGAGCCTCTAACGCTGGTTTTGACGGCTACCGCCCAACTCTAAATCTAGCCGTAATATAATAAAATTTTAAATTTTCTTGAGTTAATTCACATATTTAATATGTGGGAGTCAATCTACCAATTCAACATACAGATTTATACAAAGCAAACTATCTTCCCTTATATAAAGAACTACGTAAAGATAATGCTAAATTGAAACTTCTTAACTTTTTCTGGTATGGCAGAATATCCGCACTAAAGATGAATACTCTCCCAAGAATTTTATATGTATTCCGTACACTACCTATCCCAGTCCCAAGAAATGACCTAAAATCACTACAGTCAGAATTCACCCACTTCATAAACAACAAGAAACACTGAAGATTTCCCCTCCAGACATTAACTAGACATAGACAACTAGTAGGCTTAAGGGTCCCCAATCTACTAGATTATTATAACGCCTCTAGGATAGCCCAAAATGCATTACTAGGATCTAGAAGAACGGACATAGTATGGACTAGACTGGAATCAGATCTGGGAGATTATAATTCACCAGAAGACATGATTTGGGATAAATCCCTACACCAACATGAGAATTGAAATTGCCCTTCAATCACTAGTTTTTCAAACTGTCAATGGAAAACTTTATTGAAACAGGAAAAGCTATTACCAGATTTCTCCTCTAAAATGCCAATTATATATCTTATCCCATCTGAATTTTGGAAACAATTGGACGAATGGGAAAACAAGGGCCTTTACCGGGTAGGAGATTTGTTAACACACAATAAACTATTAACATTTAACCCATTACAGGATAGGTTGGCACCATTCCTACTTAAGTGGTATTTATACCTACAGCTCATGTAAGCAAATTTTTACCAAACATGAGTAATCAGATCAGCACTCCTCTGGAAAGAATTTGTGGCTCTAGCACTAGACAGAAAAAAAACCATCTCACAACTCTATATAGCACTGCAAGCCACAACAAACGACACTAAATTACTCCTCATGCTTAAATGGGAAACAGACACCGAAACTTCATTAGATACACAAGAATGGTACAAGGTGTTTCACTCCTCTTGTAGAGGTTTGATCAGTGCTGACTTAAGGGAGAATAGCTTAAAGACCATACAGTGAAAACTTCTCATTTTATGGAGGGAAAAAACAGAAACTGCTACAGGGGATGTGATGCGATGGGTACTTATACACACATGTGGTGGGGGTGCCCTGAGGTTGCCTGGATCTGGGCTAATCTATCTACTTACCTTAGCACATTATTGGATAATAATATCGCATTAACCATGTCTCAAGGACTTTTAAATGTGCCACTCCCAAATTTCCATATACATATTAACACTTTCATTAGGATACTTTGTACAGTAATGAGAATAAGCATCACCAGATATTGGAAAGAAGGGACACCAACATGGCAGGAGATAATTGACAAATTTCGAATGATGTACTTACTACACGAAACAGCAGTGACAATCTTGGGGACAGTAGAAGTATTTAAAAAAATGTGGTTCTATTGGTTGATGCAACCCACTTAATCCACTTTCCTTAGCTTTACATAGGAGACAAGAGAACTACAATGATTGGAAGATAAACACACAAAGGCGTAGTTGGCATGGGAAAAGTTAGTTCCATCACTATAATCAATATTCTATATAATGCCTCTTAATACTCAATAATAAAGCTAGATTAAGAAAAATTGATCATATTGACACTTAAAAATTAATTTAGGGACTTCCGGTGGGCAGGACTTCTGGATGGAAGCAAGCTACAAGAGCTCCGCTGCTATCAGCCAAAAAAGTGGCCTTTTTCTAAGTATTTCAAGACCATCCAGACCCCCACATCATACATCTTACTGGGAGACCCTGTTCTGGTTGTCGCCAGTCGATATCTTAATTGTGTAGGGCGTTCCATCAACCCTAGCCCCCGGTCGCAGCATAAGACCAAGAAGGCCATTTGGCGCCGTGGCGTGTGCTCTGCTGCCACGCTGTACATATTTTCATACCCGCATATTTAGACAGGGACACAGTGCCATGTGGTGTACCTGTACAATGGAAACCCTCGCTACGGGTGAATCGGATGCAGCTGGCCAAGTATTGGCTGAAATAAAAGCCTGTTTTATGCCTAGGATGGATCGGCTCCTATCCTCCTGCATAAGTCTCTGCAATAAAATGCCTCAGAACAACCCCGTCAGTTGGAGAGAAACACTTCAAGTCACACGGACCAGGTTCAGCATACTACAATGAATGATATTGTATCTTACCCATATGAGTTAACGAGCAATCTTCCAGGCCTAGCTTTTGCGCAGCTGAGAGCAGTGACGGAGACACCAATGATGTCCATAGCTCCCCTACGCATGTGGATACCGGAACTTTCTGCATAGCCATACTGGGTATCAAATCGGGGCTTACCATCGCCCCCCTCACACTCTTTGGTGTGTAGCCAAGATGACCTCCTGAGTAATAATGGAAGCACTGCCTATTACACCCATAGCCCTGTAAACTGCACCAAGAACTCCTTTGTCTTTCAAGACTCTTTGTGTTATCCTGTATGCTGGAGGGATTGTTGGGGGGGACATTCGGGGGTCTATTTGCCTACTGGTGTTGGGTGACTTTGTTTATGAGACTCCGCTCTGATGGGACACTGCTCTGGAACCTTGCAAAGCAGTGGTCGGTGTAACATCTGATAGAAAAATTTGTGCATCACAAACTGTATGAAACTTCTGCTCCTGCACGCACGGAGCCCTTGTGAACATCTCCTGCTCATTTTTGACAGAATTATTCTGGAACCGCATATTGTCTGTTTTAGCCCTGTTGGCCATTGTTATTTAGATTTAAACATTAATTGTAGCTCACTTGGGTTACCGGTTGCTATTAACCTTTCCGCTCCAAAGAGACACTTTTTTACCTGTTGCCTCTCTGCTCTATTGTGGTATTTACATATTCTATTAGTAAGAGCAGAGACGCTACGGGTCAGTTTACTAGCCCACATTAGTTTTCACCAGAGGTGACCCGATCTCATGTCCACTTCTTCATGAATATAACTTGACTGAGTCGCCATGATGCCCGCCATCTTGTATAAAAGCGGTCATTTCACTCAGCACTCCTATATTGTGTCTGGGAGCCCTTGTGCATTGTGACGGCTTGTGTTATCATTTTTAAGGCAGTAGAAATTTTTGGTCAGTTCACAAGTTGGGTTACGTTGCAAAACCTTAATTCTACATTTACCAGTCATTATGCTCAAACTATGAATACGATGTGTACAGATGTTTCATTATAACTTACTTAAATTTCTTTTTTATATACCTTTCACTTTAAATACTAGCAGATTGATGCCGATTACTATACTTTATACGTTAATCTCGGATGACTGCATGAATGTAAAGTTTAGACCCGGTGCAGCACAGGATGCCACATTTCAGGCAATACACCCCACTAGTAGTTTACCGGTACTCTTACCCAAGTGACAAAGTATATTAGCTCTTTGTGTACATTTATCAATTTACTAAAATCCTTGTTCTTGAAAAGCGAATATCACTTTGAATCTTCATGTTCCTTTCATATTTCCCAAGAACACTATTACTTTAAACATGTCTACTATTATGTAACCTATCGTTATGACTCCATTATCATGCTAACAACATAGAATCCACCTTGAGTTTGTATGATTTCCTGTTTAAGGAGCCATTAACGCTGAATATATAGGCTATCTAACTTGCAGGACAATATAGAGCTGCTTGCGGACACTATGCATGTACTGGCTCCTGGGGGCTCCTCCTGACTTCATGGAAATACTCTGATTCAAACCAAAGATACACGTAAACATTACTGTCACACTTTCCGCACTAGGCTATTAACATAGTTCTTATTAGTGTTCAACATAGTCCAAGTACATATATAAGCTGCTTGGTAGCTTAATTTGTTATCCCACGCCTCTAGAAACCTGGCTACTAACGTGGAATGGGGCTCTGTACAGTAGATTGCTCGTGCTGTGCGGCTCAACGCCTACGTGGAGAGACTACTTACCCCTTGTTTGTGTGAATGGGTTAGTCTGCTTGTTTTTTTTGTGTGTTTGTATTTTATGTTAAATTAGGTTTAGGTTGGTTTGTTTGTTTACAAAAATAATAAAACCCCAACATCATTGTGCAAGGGAGTACATATGCCAAAACGCTTTTTAACTCATATACATCTTTGGCAGTTCTCAAAACGAATGTGAGCACTGCGTGCTACTATATCTGGTAAAAATACGCTGTTGTATACCATATCGCCTTGTCAATCTTATCTTATATTATCTTACTACACCCTGCGTGGTGCGTCATGGATATGCATTTTATCACTGTACCATGTGTTGGTTATAAATAAAATAAAAAAAATAAAAAAAAATAATAATTTAGAAATGACTAAAGGTTATTCTTGGTAATTAGTTTTTTGTTAAAAAGTACTGTTATAAACATATACAGTAGAGGTTTTGACATTTGTCAGGTATCATCTGTTAGGTTTGGAAACATGGTCAGACTGAGCTGTAACAGGCAATATTATCCTCAGCAGACTTTCAGACTGTATACATCAACTACTAGACAATCAACGTTGAGAAATAAGAGAATGAATAGTTGATAACAGAAAGTATTAGCTTATTTTCCTGATAAACTAAAAACGTAATTAAATGTATATGATGAATGATGTTATTCTAATAAAAACTATTTTAACATAAATAAAAGTATCAGAATTGGGAATCCTGTGTATGGGTGCATGCTCCGACGAGTTGTTTCCTGATTAGAGTCTTTGTTTAAAGGACAGTAAAGTCAAAATTAAACCATCATAATTCAGGTAGAATGTCATTTTAAACAACTTTCCCATTTCATTTTCTCCTTCTGAAAACTTCTATTATCTAATTTGTTTATTCACTTTGTAGTCTTTGTTGAAATGCATATCTACATAGACTCATAAGCAGCAATGCACTACTGGGAGCTAAATGCTAATTGGTGGCTGCATATATATTCCACTTGTCATTGGCTCATCCAATGTATTGAGTAGTGCAAGGCTGCTCATTCAACAAAAGACACAGGAACAATGAAGCAAATTTGATAATAGAAGTAAATTAGAAATGTGTTTTAACTTGTATGTTCTGTCTGAATCGTAAAATAAACAATTAAAATCAATTGTGAGATCTAACCCTGGAAACGTAAGTGATACAAAACATCTTATTAAGTTATTACAGAATATGGAGCTTGACGATAGCAGTATATTAACTATTGATGCAACATCCCTGTAAAAATCCCACATACCAAAGGTTGTGAAGCATTTTGATGAACCATATGTTCATTATTTGCTATCTGAAAAACATAAAAAGAGATTTAAAATATAAATATGACAGCTTTAAATGTGTGCATATCTTCATCATGATACATAGGGCTAGATTTAATAAAGACCAGGTGGACTCTCCACCCCTGTCCATCCAGCATTACCGTTTGGGCAATGCTGCCCCCTGCTCTCTGGCAGCCAATTGTGTGTGAGTAGGGGCTGTCAATCTCCCTGGTCAGGGAAGTCTGATGGGATTGAGAAACGCCACTTTATAGCTGGTGTAACAAGAAAAGAAGCAGCCTGATGACCGCTGGTTCTTACCTCTCGACTGCAGTCTGCAGCTGAAGGTGATAGAAACTGCGTTAGCAGCTTCTTAAATAGAGCCCATAGCATGTTTATGCCTTAACAATTATGTTTTTTTTATAACAATTAGCATTTTCTTGGGACCTAAAAAACATGGAAAGAGATTGAAGCTATAAGTATGAAAGGATGAGGATTCCCTATAAGTAATTTGAGTTTGCTCAACTCACAAGCTCTTCTTGAATGTAGCTTGGGAAAAATGTGTCCCTCTCTGATGTTTTTGGATCTAAAAACATTAAAAAAAGAAAGAACTTGTAAATATGAAAGCTGAACATATATACTTCTCTAAGCATTGTCACATTTCTTGTTTAAAGGCACATGACAATGCAGATGTTTTTCATTCACAGATGCTGCAACTTAAACATATAAGTGGTCACCTGCACAATATTGGGGTAGATTTGACAAGCAGCAGATGCTACGCCCGGCTCGCTGGAAACGTAAGTTAAGAAGCACTTGTCCGTCACCTTTTAAACAAATATTGGCCCCAAGTAGGAAACAGCTGATGAATCAATCATCAGCAGGAGTCACACATCCCTGCCAATAACCATCTGTGTTCTTCAATACTTGTGGCTCCTCAGTAGCACTTTAACCCCTTTGTGGAGGTGACACACTTAGGGCCTGATTATCTAAAGCTCTCAGCTCTGGCGAGATTATCTAGGAGGTCTAGTCAGTACTGCAAATTCCCAAAAATAATTTTAGAAAGGCAAATTTTAGCTTAAGATCTGTTAAGATCACTATGCAGTGATCTGGATGTGAAGGAGTGACATATAAATTACAATATAGCGGTGAAAAAAAGACTGCAAATATGTTGCGTGATTTCTCCAATACTAGAGAGTTTATGATCATAAGGCCCTCGGAGTTCCACAGCCAGTAGTACAAAAACAGCATGCACTAACAAATAATGTCATAGTTACACTACAATGCCCCTTTAAATCCAAGAAAAATATCAGATTTACTTTCCCTGAAAAGGTATTTTAAATATAGGAGATCAAATGTAAAAAGTAAGTCCATTTACAAATAAATAAATGCAATTTGTCTGTTTACTGAACTAAGCAATTTGCCATTTTTGTTTAATAAAGGCGCATTTATAAGTATAATAAATACTCTCTTACTTGCATTCAGTCTTGTGTTTCTGCAAATGAAACATGGTCCTTGATCCCATATAATTGTTTTTCTTTTAGCTGTATGCCACTTTTACAGCAATTTCTTGCAATCCCCACAATTACTGATTTCCAGTCTCAATGCTTTAAAGGAAGATGGAAATTATAGCATCTAACTTAAAGGGACACTGTACCCAAATTTTTTCTTTCATGATTCAGATAGAGCATGCAATTTTAAGCACCTTTCTAATTTACTCCTATTGTCAAATTTTCTTTATTCTCTTAGTATCTATATTTGAAAAGCAAGAATTTAAGTTTAGATGCCGGCCCATTTTTGGTGAACAACCTGGGTTGTCCTTGCTGATTGGACAGCACCAATAAACAAGTGCTGTCCATGATCTGAACCAAAAATTGGCTGGCTCCTTAGCTTAGATGTCTTCTTTTTCAAATAAAGAAAGCAAGAGAACGAAGAAAAATTGATAATAGGAGTAAATTAGAAAGTTGCTTAAAATTGCTTGCTCTATATGAATCACAAAAGAAAAAAATTGGGTTCAGTGTCCTTTAAAATGTTCAATGCCAAGTAAATGGCAAGTAGCGTAGTGATTTCACATGCTTCTTTCAGCAGCGGGGTTGACATTACTTTAAAATATTCCCTGTTAAAAGTGTTACAAAAAAAAAAGGTGCTGCATTTAGCCACCATTCAGCAAACGCTACCCAGGTGCTGAACCAAGAACGGGCCAGCTCCTAAGCTTACATCCCTGCTTTAAAAATAAACGGCCAGATTACGAGTTTTGCGTTATGAGCAGCTCGGTAATAACTTGCAAGTTATTTCCATTGCTCATCTTTAATAACACTGCTATTACAGGTTTGCAAAACCCTGGCGTTGAACTCCATACCGCACACAAATACCAGCTCTGCTTTGAACTGGTTTTATGTGCTTGTGCACGATTTCCCCATAGACATCAATGGGGAGAGGCGGCTAAAAAAAGCCTAACACCTGCAATAAAGGAGCGTAAAGCTCCGTAACGCAGCCCCATTGATTCCTATGGGTAAAGAAAATTTATGTTTACACCTAACACCCTAACGTAAAACCCAAGTCTTCCCCTCGACACATACATTACACTTATTAACCCCTAATCTGCCACCCCCGACATCGCCGCCACCTACCTACACTTATTAACCCCTAATCTCCCGCACCCAATGTCGCCTCCACCACTAAAGTTATTAACCCCTAAACCTCTGGCCTTCCACATCACTAACACTAAATAAATATATTAACCCCTAAACCTAAGTCTAACCCTAACACCCCTAACTTTAATATAATTAAAATAAATCTAAATAAAAATTACTATCATTAACTAAATCATTCCTATTTAAAACTAAATACTTACCTGTAAAATAAATCCTAAGCTTGCTACAATATAACTAATAGTTACATTGTAGCTAGCTTAGGTTTTATTTTTATTTCACAGCTAAGTTTGTATTTATTTTAACTAGGTAGACTAGTTAGTAAATAGTTATTAACTATTTACTAATTATCTAGTTTAAATAAATACAAATTTACCTGTAAAATAAAACCTAACCTGCCTCACACTAACATCTAACATTACACTAAAATTAAATAAATTACATTAATTAAATACAATTAACTAAATTACAAAAAAAATAAACACTAAATTACACAAAATAAAAAAGAAATTATCAAATATTTAAACTAATTACACCAAATATAATAGCCCTATCAAAATAAAAAAGCCCCCCCCAAAATAAAAAAACCCTAGCCTAAACTAAACTGCCAATAGCCCTTAAAAGGGCCTTTTGCGGGGCATTGCCCCAAAGAAATCAGCTCTTTTACCTGTAAAAGAAAATACAAACAACCCAACAACAGGAAAACCCACAACCCACGCAACCAAACCCCCCAAATAAAATCCTATCTAAAAAAACCTAAGCTCCCCATTTGGGCAGAAGTCTTCATCCAGGCGGCATCTTCTATCTTCATCTTTCCGACGCGGAGCGGCTCCATCTTCAAGACATCCGGCGCAGAACATCCTCTTCTTTCGATTATTCTTGAAGAATGAAGGTGCCTTTAAATGACGTCATCCAAGATGGCATCCCTTGAATTCCGATTGGCTGATAGAATTATATCAGCCAATCAGAATTAAAGGGTAAAAAATCCTATTGCAATCAGCCAATAGGTTTGAGCTTCAATCCTATTGACTGATCCAATCAGCCAATAGGATTGAGCTCGCATTCTATTGGCTGATTGGAACAGCCAATAGAATGCAAGCTCAATCCTATTGGCTCATTGCATCAGCCAATAGGATTTTTTACCCTTTAATTTTGATTCTATTAGCCAATCGGAATTCAAGGGATGCCATCTTGGATGACGTCATTTTAAGGAACCTTCATTCTTCAAGAGGAATCGAAAGAAGAGGATACTCCGCACTGGATGTCTTGAAGATGGAGCCGCTCCACGTCGGAAGGATGAAGATAGAAGATGCCGTCTGGATGAAGACTTCTGCCTGCCTGGAGGACGACTTCTTGCCGCTTGGATGAAGACTTCTCCCGGCTTCGTTGAGGACTTCTGCCCGCTTGGATGAAGACTTCTCCCGGCTTGATGAGGATGTATGTCCGGTATTCAAAAACTGTAAGTGGATCTTCGGGGGTTAGTGTTAGGTTTTATTAAGGGTTTATTGGGTGGGTTTTTGTTTTTAGATTAGGGTTTGGGCACAGAAAAAGAGCTAAATGCCCTTTTAAGGGCAATGCCATCCAAATGCCCTTTTCAGGGCAATGGGGAGCTTAAGTTTATTTAGATAGTTTTTTTTGGGGGGGGGTTGGTTGTGTGGGTGGTGGGTTTTACTGTTGGGGGATGTTTTGTAATTTTTTTACAGGTAAAAGAGCTGATTTCTTTGGGGCAATGCCCCGCAAAAGACCCTTTTAAGGGCTATTGGCAGTTTAGTTTAGACTAGGTTTTTTTTTTATTTTGGGGGGCTTTTTAATTTTGATAGGGCTATTAGATTAGGTGTAATTAGTTTAAATATTTGATCATTTATTTTTCATTTTGTGTAATTTAGTGTTTATTTGTTATTGTAATTTAGTTAATTGTATTTAATTAATGTAATGTATTTAATTTTAGTATAATGTTAGGTGTTAGTGTGAGGCAGGTTAGGTTTTATTTTACAGGTAAATTTGTATTTATTTTAACTAGATAGTTAGTAAATAGTTAATAACTATTTATTAACTAGTTTACCTAGTTAAAATAAATACAAACTTAGCTGTGAAATAAAAATAAAACCTAAGCTAGCTACAATGTAACTATTAGTTATATTGTAGCTAGCTTAGGGTTTATTTTACAGGTAAGTATTTAGTCTTAAATAGGTATTATTTAGGTAATAATAGTAATTTTTATTTACATTTATTTTAATTATATTAAAGTTAGGGGTGTTAGGGTTAGACTTAGGGTTAGGTTTAGGGGTTAATAACTTTAGTATAGTGGCAGTGATGACGTTGGGGGTGGCAGATTAGGGGTTAATAATATTTAACTAGTGTTTGCGATGCGGGAGTGTGGCGGTTTAGGGGTTAATATGTTTATTATAGTGGTCGGCGATGTCCGGATCGGCAGATTAGGGGTTAATATTTTTATTATAGTGTTTGCGATGCGGGAGGGCCTCGGTTTAGGGGTTAATAGGTAGTTTATGGGTGTTAGTGTACTTTGTAACACTTTTGTTATGAGTTTTATGCTACAGCTTTGTAACGTAAAACTCATAACTACTGACTTTAGATGGCGGTACGAATCTTGTTGGTATAGGGTGTACCGCTCACTTTTTGACCTCCCAGGCAAAACTCGTAATACCGGCGCTATGGAAGTCCCATTGAAAAAGGACTATTTGAAAGGTGCGGTAGTCACGTTGCGTTACGGCCAAAAAAGTGTGCGGTACAGCTATACCTGCAAGACTCGTAATAGCAGCGGTAGTGAAAAAGCAGCGTTAGGAAGCTTTTTCACTCATAACACAAAACTCGTAATCTAGCCGAAAGATAGCAAGAGAATGAATAAAAATAGATAATAGGAGTAAATTAGAAAGTTGTTTAAAATTGTATGATCTATCTGAACCATGAAAGAAAAAAATTGGGTTTATGATCCCTTTAAAGAGAAATTTAAGTTCATCTTTAAATACTTTGCTTTTTTCTTAATTCGTTCAAAAACATTAGATAGTTAAAAGGATATGAAACTTCAAAATTTTCTCTGTGATTCAGACAAAACATACAATTTAATTTTTTTTTAAATTTAGTTCTATTATCAAATTTGCTTTCTTCCCATGGTAATTGCTGAAGATATAGCTAGGTAGATGTCTGATGCACTATATGGCAGGAAATAGTGCTGCCATCTAGTGGTCAAGACATGTACATGCGTATGAGCTTACGTCCATACTTTTAAACAAAAGATACCAAGAGAACGAAGCAAACTTGATAACAGAAGTTAATTGCAAAGTTGTTTAAAATGGCATGCTCTAGCTGAATCATGAAAAAAAAAGTTTGTGTTTCATGTCCCTTTAAGGTGATAGACATAGTTACAGCTGCACTCATGGATAGAGCCAATGGCTGGAGCATAGTGACATATAGCTGCTTCTCACATGATCACTGGCTGTTTCCTCATTCCTGTAGTTAAACAGGAATGCATCTGACTATGTATAAGCACATAAAAATAAAAAGGAGTGAAATAGACCATTTTATTTTACACTAGAACATTCCTTTAAATAAAATGAGTTGTTTCCTGGTGTAATTCTATGTTAAAGGCACAGTAAAGTCAACATTAAACTTTCTCAATTCATATAGAGTGTGTCATTTTAATCAACTCCAATTTACTTCTATTATATAATTTTGCCAGTCCCGTCCCCTTCGATCAGCTCAGGATCTCCTCCTCTCCTCCTGTCTTGTTACTTCCTCACATTCACGTTTAAAGGACTTCTCCAGACTGGCCCCCATCTTATGGAATTCCCTGCCTCGCTCCATAAGACTCTCCCCTAGTTTTAACAGCTTCAAGCACTCCCTAAAAACTCTACTATTCAGGGATGTTTACAACCAACACTAACCTTTCCTAACACCATTGCTTTCCCCTTGAACCCCTTAGATTGTAAACCTATGGGCCCAGCTGTTTACAGATCGCTTCATAAGGGCCGACTACAACAGTGAAACTCTCGACAGGGCCCTCTACACACTTGACCCCTACAAAAGCTATCCTGTACACCGACTATGTTTACAGCGCTGCGGAATCTGTTGGCGCTCTACAAATACCTGATAATAATAATAATAGTTCACTTGGTATTATTTGTTGAAATGCATATCTAGGTAGGTTCAGAAGCAGCAATGCACTACTGGGGGCTAGCTGCTAATTGGTGGCTGCATATATTTGCCTCTTGTCATGGGCCCCTATTTAACAAAGGTCTGTCAGACCTGATCCGACAGCGCAGATCAGGTCCGACAGACCTCGCTGAATGCTCTTGGGAGCTGCTGGTGCAACGCTGCCCCCTGCAGATTTGCGGCCAATCGCCCCCCAGCAGGGGGCTGTCAATCAACCCGATCATACTCGATCGGGTTGAATTGCGGCGATGTCTGTCCGCCTCCTCAGAGCAGGCAGACAGGGTTATGGAGCAGCGGCCTTTAGACCGCTGCTTCATAACTGGTGTTTCTGGTGTTTCTCGCCAGAAAAACGGGCCCTCAAGCTCCATCCCATTGACTCATCCAATGTATTCAGTAGTGCATGGTTGCTCATTTAACAAAGGACACAGAGACAATGAAGCAAATTTGATAATAGTAAATGGGCAAGTTGCTTAAACTTGTCTGAGTCATGAAACTGATTTGGTTTCATATCCCTTTAATCTCTTAGGGCCTGATGATCTAAAGCTAGATTGAAGTGGCGTACTAACATTAGTGCGTGCGATATAGAAATATTGTGGGCACGTTAATTTGCATGTGTATTACAAGTTGAAAGTAAACGTGTTTGCTCGAGGGCAAGCTAATTTTATCTGAATCAAGTTAGCTCGACTGAAGACCTCACGTAAAGGGTTAAGGCTAAAATAAAATTTGCAACAAACACAACGTTAATACATTAAAATAAACAGTTACACACATATAAACACTATCTGATTAAAAAATATAAATATTAATAAAAATTATAAGGGTTCAAAGGTATATGGTATATGGCCATGTATTTGACTGCAAAGGGCCATAATATATAAATGTGTCTAAATAATAATTCTGTAATGTATATATCTATATACTTGTATATATTCATATAGATATGTAGGTATAGATATATATATATTTTAAGGGCATCAAAGGGTTATGTTATGTAAATATTAAATATAAATTATTGAAAAAATATTAATAATTATTATTTTTATTGTAAAATATACATACAGTACTGTGCAAAAGTCTTAGGCCACCATTAGATTTGTTGTTTTAGCAATGGTATAATGTCCATATATAATTATTTCACAGTCTCTTTATTAGCATACAACCAGAAAATACATGATATTTGCATGCAGTATTAAAAAAACAGAAAAAATCAGGTAAAACAGTTTTTATAGGCTAAAGGGGCAAGTACTTAGTGTGGCCTTCCCTTACACTTGAGCAATAGCAGGAACCTGGCTCTCGTAAACCTAATGGAATGGAGCCCTAATCCATGTCATTGCTAACACCTACTATTTCATGTCAAAATGACTGCTATGAATAAGGTCTATTATACCAGGTACACCAGGTCTTGAGAAAGGCTCAGAACGAGCTGAAACACTTTTGATACTATGAGTATCCTGTGAAGGAGGACTGCATACTAAGAAAAAAAGTTTTGCAAAGTTGAACCGCTGCAAAGAAAAGTTTTGCAAGTGAAAGCTGCTATAAGTCTTGTTGCAACAAACAAGTGCTGTAAACGCTGGGAAACTGTATGTGCCGGGAGCGCAATTGTACACAGCTCCCTGAAGTAAAACACTATACAGCTCCGTGTGAACCCTGAGGCTCTAAGGAAGATCTGACAGCCTGGAGACATGCTGCAATAACTAAATGGTGTCATCGGAAGGCAAGTTAACCCAGATCATAGAAGTCGAGGGCCAAAGCAGGGGCGAAAGCAAACGGAGTAAAAGGCACAGCAAAAGAATCAGTGTTTATATGACCGAAGTACAACAGCAAAAATTGTGAGTAAGGACTGATAATCTGTTCATAAGTTTTTGGGAACAGCAACAGTATATAATGTATATAAAGCGCTTTATATTGTGACATTCATATTTGGATGCAATTAAGAAGATAAACCATTACAATTTTGAATTGAATAGCAACGTCAAACCAAGTCTCCTATTGGCCAATATAGCACACGTGATCTCTAAGGGGAATATAAGTGATTGTGTTGTGTGAAGAGAGAGTATTATACTACTATATAATTGTGTCTATTATCTGAAACATTTTATGTGTTTTAATGTGGAGTGCGCACTCTGAATATAGATTTTATCTAATTAATTCATTTTAAATATAGTGTAGTAATTGATTTCTGTTTTTTTATATTTTAGATCAAAATAAGGTTTGATGTATTTTATCAGATAGCACATAGTGTTTAAATATATTGTGTTTAAATAAATTGTGTCATATAAATTGTGTCTTAAGCCTATTTAGCGCTTCTCAAACTATTTATTTATTTATTTATTCATATTGAGATTTAACTGTAACACAGGTACAGTGTATTGAGAAGCTTGACACCTTTCTTTCCTGATACCGTGATTATATATTTTTATAATAAGGTCTATTATACCAGGTATGTGCAAGACATGCTTGATTATATACACATGTGGTATGAGTTGAATTCATTGGAAGCTTGCTAATAAGACCAACTTTCAATCACATCATTCTATTCAAAATGCCAAAGATCACAGATATTGACAGACACAATCATACTTTTACATCAGCAAGGCCATTCTCAAAGGGAAATCAGCAAACACACTGGATACTCAAGATGTGGTATTCAAGCTGTTTTAAAGAAATTTGAAGAATCAGGAGAGGTCAAGGACAAAAAAATGTCTGGAAGGCCAATAAAACTTTCAATATCTGCTGAGAAGTTTCTCAGAGTTTCTTCTTTGAGAGACTGGAAGAAGTCCAAGAAGAACCTGGCTCAGCATCTGGCAGCTTCATCGGGATGCCAAGTCCGAAGAAGCTTGATCAGGAAAGTTCTTTGAGGAAGGGTAGCAGCCAAGAAACCCCTTTTTCGGAAGGGCAACAGGGGGAAAAGGCTAAGATATGCTAAAGCTCACAAATATTGGAATGAGGACCAGTGGAAAAGAGTATTATGGAGTGACAAATCCAAGTTTTACATTTTTGGTTCCAATATGTGAGAAGAAGCGTTAGATACAGATGGAAAAATGAGTGTTTGCAGCCTTCAGTTAAACATGGTGGAGGCTCTGTCCTGGTTTGGGGCTGTATATCTGCAAGTGGTGTTGGCGATAAAGTACAGACAGGTTTTAATTCATCATACCAAATATTCTGGTCTTATTTTTCAGCATGATAATGATCCCATGCACACTTCTAGTGCAGTGAAATTATATTTGGAGTGAAAAAACAGCTGATAAAACACTGACCGTCATGGACTCGCTTCCAGACCTGAACATTATAGAGGCAGTATGGGATGGACAGAGAAATAAATAAAAGACAATCTAAATTTAAATAAGAACTCTAAGGAGTGCTGAAAGAAGCCTGGTATAATATTCCAGAAGATTACTTCAGAAAACTTCACGACAGTCTCCCCAAAAGAATTTAATATGTGCTTAGGGAGATCACAGATGGGGGTATATTTATGAAGCAGCAGATGCTGTTTATTCCATGCAAGCCTTCTGACTCACCGGAAATGTAAGTTAAGCAGCGATCTTAAGATACGATCGGGATGATTGACACCCACTGCTAGCGGCTTATTGGCCGCGAATGAGCAGGGGGCCACATTGCACAAGCATTTCACAAATCTAATGGTGGTCTAAAACGTTTGCACAGTACTGCATATATTCTATTGATTTTTTTAGAATAATTTAGTACATCTATAATAATTATTTACATTCAGCTAGATTACAAGTTTTCAGCGCTATAGGGAAATTAACGACTGCCACAAAAGCGGCGTTATTTCACCTCCCTATAGCGCTGTTATTACAGGTTTACAAAAAAACAGGCTTGTGCGGGCGATATGAAGGCATTGAGCTCCATACCGCTCCGAAATACAAGCACTGCTTTGACGTGCTCGTGCATGATTTCCCCATAGACATCAATGGGGAGAGCCGGCAAAAAAAAAAGCCTAACATCTGCGATCATGGAAACAAAAGCTCCGTAACGCAGCCCCATGGATGTCTATGGGGAAAGAAAAAGTTATGTTTAAACCTAAAACACTAATATAAACCCCCAAGTCTAAACACTCCTAATCTGCCACCCCCGACATTGCTGAAACCTACATAATGTTATTAACCCCTAATCTGCTGCCCTTAACATCGCCGCCTAAATAAAAATATTAACCCCTAACCTGCCGCCCCCAATGTCGCCGCCACTATACTAAAGTTATTAACCCCTAAACCTCTGGCCTCCAACATCACTAACACTAAATAAATATATTAGCCCCTAAACCTAACCCTAAGCATAACCCTAACCCTAACGTAACCCTAAACCTAAGCCTAACCCTAACACCCCCTTAACTTAAATATAATTAAAATAAAGCTAAATAAACCTTACAATTATTAACTAAATAATTCCTATTAAAAACTAAATACATACTTACCTGTGAAATAAAACCTAAGCTAGCCACAATATAACTAATAGTTATATTGTAGCTAGCTTAGGTTTTATTTTTATTTCACAGGTAAGTTTGTATTTATTTTAACTAGGTAGACTAGTTAGTAAATAGTTATTAACTATTTAATAACTACCTAGCTAAAATAAATACAAAGTTACCTGTAAAATAAAACCTAACCTGCCTTACACTAAAAACTAACATTACAATAAAATAAAATAAATTAAATTATTAAAATACAATTTTCTAAGTTACAAAAAAAATAAACAGTAAATTACAAAAATAAAAAACCACATTATCAAAAATAAAAACAAATTACTCCCTATCAAAATAAAAAAGCCCCCCCAAAATAAAAAAAAAACCCTAGCCTACACTAAACTGCTAATGGCCCTTAAAAGAAAATCAGCTCTTTTACCTGTTGCAATCAGCCAATAAGATTGACCTTTCATCCTATTGGCTGATCCAATCAGCCAATAGAATGAGAGCTCAATTCTATTGGCTGATTGGATTAGCCAATAGGATGAATAATATTAATATTATTGGCATTAATAAGGAGTTGGCACCTGCTTTGCGCGCTAAAACAGCCACCAATCCTCAGCGAAAGCTTTCCACAAGATTTTGAAGTGTGTCTGTGGAATTTGTGCCCATTCAGCCAAAGAAAGTATTTGTGAGTTAAGGCACTGATGTTGAAAAAGAAGGTCTGGCTTTCAATCGGCTTTCCAATTGATCCCAAAGGTGGTCAGTGGAGTTGCAGTAAGGACTTTGTGCAAGCCACTCGTGTTTCTCTAAACCAAACTTGTCAAACCTTGTGTTCATGTACCTGTCTTTGTGCACAGGGTCAAAGTCATGCAGGAACAGAACATGGCCTTCCCCAAACTGTTGCCACAAAGTTGGAAGCATTCATATATCTTTGTATCCTGTAGCATTAAGATGATACTTGGTTGGAGCTAAGGGGCTAATCCCAAGCCCTGAAAAAGCACTAGACCATTATAATTCCTCCACCAAACTTTATAGTAGGCATTATGCATTCAAGTAGGTGGCATTTTAATGGTGTCTGTCAGACCCAAATTTTTCCATCAGTGTGAACCTTTTTTTTATTATTATTATTTTTTTAATAGTAGGAGAGGGTGGATGGTATATTGAATAAGAAAAAATCAGAGAGAAACACACTTTTATTGGTGTGGACAAACACTGTGCCACTTCCAGAGGTTATAGTGCATCAAAACCTACTGCCACTTTCGGGCTCCAATAGTAAGCAGGCAGTGTGGAACCGGCTATGCAGGAATTAGACATGCTGTATGCAGGCAGAAAGGTAATCCAAAGCAGATGATCGATCACAGACAGTGGTAGTGAAATTAAAAGTTATTCTTTATCAAACAAACAAACTCTGGTATGTTTACTTTGGCCAACCTTTATTTTAAGTTTCAAAAGGTGATCAGAAACCATAGCACCTGCACCATAGACTTCAACACAGAGTGCAGTTTTGCAGCTCTTCATTATATTTCAGGCAGGTGCATAGGTCACATAACTTCTTGAAATCTGAGACACTCTGTGCGTTGAGATGTGGCAGTATGGTTTCTGATTCAATATAAAGCAGACAATTGATCACAGCTGTAGTGAAAGTAAAAGCTATTCTTTATTAAATATAGTTAAAATCCACACCAGTGGAAAGGGTCTGCTGCTCAGACCTGTGGGTCACAGCAGGCTCATTGTAACAAGATCCTTTAGTGATAGTAACTCAGGCAGACAAAGTGATAATAGCTTATTCATCCCAGTGACTCAGACGAGACTTATATCCTGGGAAGTATGGTTTATTGAGGGAACTGCAGGGGTATAAATAGCACTTCTTATAACACTCTAGGTGCCATAAACAATAGAACTCCCCTTTCATAGGCACTGAAAAATAGCAGCCAGAATCTAGAAGCCAGTCAATAGCAGACAGTCCACTGCAGCAAGATTGGTCATTAACTTGACTATTGATTGGCTAAAACAGAACCAATCAAATTAATGTGTTTCAGCCAATCAGAGTAGTGCCTACTTCCTATGAAGTTTTACATTGAGTTTGTCAGGCTGAAGATTGTTGGAATTCCCACCCTCTCTCAATACAAAAAAACAGCCAGGGGAGGTAGGGAGCTTGGTGGACTTAATGTTTTATTAATGATGCAGCTCCCACCATCCCTGATAAAAATGAACAATACACATTTTAATATACACTTTCCATTAATATAATAAATGTAAAATTAACTAGTTGATGTCCCCATAAAAGGTTCTAGGATGGGGCAACTGTGACATTTCTTCCACTTTTATTTAAAAAAAAAAAAAAAAAGGCTGGACTGTGGGAATCTTTCTGTTAGATTCCCACTGTACAGCCCTTTTAGTCCTTCATACTTTAGACAGGAGATTTGTATTGTCCCAGTGATGACTAACTGTGGGGAATTCCCAGAAATAAGAAATGTCTGGAGGTTTAAGATTCCAACCGGGTTTTAGTCTTTTAAGTGGCCATAGAAAAAGGGTTCACAGTTTATTATAGTAACAGTTAATTTTATGTGCAGGGAGTCTTAATAAGGGTTGTTGTCAAATTCACCATATACTTGTCCTTAGAAGTTGCTCTGGCTTTTCTGCTTCCATGTCAACCCGGAACTGCCATGATGGGGCTTTGGCTGTAAAAAATACATTAGGGGTGGAAGATCACAACTGTCAGTCAGGTCTCTTTGTTTTGTTTATAGAACTGAGAAATATGAACTTACTTCCTAATAGTTATATTGGAAAAGAAAATGGAAACTGTTCTTCCCATGTTGTCACTGTAATTAGCCCAATGTGGACTATATGCACCAGATTCTGCTGCTGGGGATCCGGGGTGCTTTTGGGGAATCAACCTCCATCTGTGGTGGGAAAGCAATAGCTGCTGCCTCACACTGCTGCTTAAAATGCTGTCATTTGAGTGGGAAATCTGCTGAAACAAACTCAGCTCCACAGTTAGTGCACTGTTTCTTACAAATTCAGGGTGCTGCTGCATATAGGGCAGGTAAGTGGGTGTGGATCCTTTCTGTTCCATCTGTTGTAGGGACAAGATGTACTTCACTTCATTTCCAGCATGGGAGCGCTTCTGTCCTGTCTCCCACCAATTTCAGACTCAGCACATGTGTCATATCTGGCTCTGGATAATGCCACTGATAATCTGTAGCTGCTGCTGGGGATTTCTTCTATATCTGTGGTTCAGGATTGGGGGTGAATATTTTCCATTCCTCCATATCCAGGTGCTGGTGCATGGGTGCTTCGTCTCTGTACTCCAACTTCTTAGCCAGTCCCTTGGGCTTATCTGACTCTTCTCTCTGTATTTGGGAACCACCAGTTTCCAATTTCCACCACTGGTTGTAAGGGATTGAGGGCTTCAACCTCACATCCACTCCTTAGTAACTTGTAAGGCATCTCTTCCTCTCTGCCTCCCTTACATTTCTGTGTCATCACTTCTGGCTTAGCTGACTCTTTGTTCTCTATTTGGGAATCACTGTGTTCCATAGGAGATCTCATTTATGCTATTGGTTGCAGGGGATTGAGGGCTTCAACCTCACATCCCCTCCTTAGTAACAAGTAAGGCAGCTCTTCATCTCTGCCACCCATCACACTCAGTGTCATCACTTCTGACTTTGCTGACTTTGGTTGCTGCTGCTCTGGTTTCATACATTGCTCTGGGTATCCACTCTACTTTTCCTGTAGCTCTAGGCTATGGTCTGCAGCCTATGTAAGGATTTCCTTATGCAGCACAATGGCATTAGCCTCCTTAAGAAGTCTCAGGGCAGCATCATTGGAACCATCTGTGAAGGGCAATTTGTCTTTTACATATTGCACAATTTCTAACAGTGGATGTCATTTGCAGTCCTTTGTTACATAAATTCCTGGGGTTTGACACCTTTGGGTGGGTGAACTTCAACTGCTTTACCCTCTGTCTTTGTGGATTGATTCTAGGGACTGGGCTCTCCTGCCCCAATTCTCTCTTTTTCTCTCAATCACTTATAACCTATCTTGCCAAGTACATATTCCACTTCATCTGGGTGGTTAACTTCCCTGGCCTTTTGCAGTAGCCTCTTGTATGCTACTTCAATATTCCACTCTCTTTCCACCAGGTGCTCCAGCCTGTCTGACCACTTTTCTAGTAAATCCTATGATTTGTTCTCTCAAGACCAGAATATGCCATAATCAGGAGAAGTCTGAGCTACCAAAATCTGTATCACAGCAAATAGTTGACCAGAGCAGTCTTGGATTAATGTAGTTGTCTGTACCATCTCTGCAATGACAGGAAGCACTCTTCCTGGTGCAGTTTAGCCATCGTTGTGCCGCATATTACAGTGCTGTATATTCATTTTCCAATTCCAGTTCTCCCATAACAATTTATTCCAGCCAATTCTTTAGGTCCCAGGAAGGATTAGCACCAAGGAGAGGTAATCAGAGCTGCAGTATATAAGCCATCCATTTGCAGTATGTGTAATTAGGGCACACAGTTCCTGAGTATCTGTAATCCAAGTGTCTCATGCTTTCTGCCATCCAATCAGTTGCTGTGCTGTCCACTGGCTCTGCTTTTAAGATGGGCCCAGCTGGTGGTTTGGACCTGTAATGCAGATCCCACCACTGGCAGCCAAATGTCACGGGGTGGGTGTTACCATTGGTTGCTGGAGAGAAGAGAGGTTAGCATAGCCTTCCTGGGTCCTGAAAAGAACCAGCTTCTAGCAGGGAGACTCCAGCAATCTTCTGAACAACTCCAGGGGAATGGGTCTGTTGCTCAGACCTGTGGGTCACAGTAGGCTCAGTGTAACAAGATCCTTTAATGATCATAGCACATGCTTAGAAAGTGATAAAAGTTTTTTCATCCCAGTGATACATCCGAGACTTATATCCTGGGAAGTATTCTTTATTGAGGGTACTATAGGGGTATAAACGGACCTTCACACTCTTGCTGTCATAAAAAATAAAACTCTCCTTTCTTAGACACTCAACAATAGGAATACATAAAATAAAAAGGATTCCGGTATAGGGACTAAATAATAGTAGTGTATCACACTCGTGAATTATCAAAAAGATGCCAAGTAGCATACAAACACTGTTGTTATTGGGAAGAATGTCTGTTAGTTCAATTACCCCTACGTAGCCACTTATGTATGCATGAGATGTGGAGTAGCAATTGTCAGCCCCTCTCAGTGTGTGAAAGTTTAGGCTATTATTAGGTAGGTTATCGGAAAACTAAGGTATATTCCGACATCACAGTATCAAACTCCACCGACACACCATCTACCATGCACTAACCTTAGTCTCCACCTATCACCGGGGGCTCTTCAGAAATTCAACAACACTGTTCTGCAGTTAAATCCAACACTCTTAGGACCAGCTTGAACGTCAAAACCAATTGATGTGCCTCCGGTTACAGCAGGGCCGGTGCTAGGATTTTTGACCACACAGGCGAGGATAAATTTTGCGCCCCCCCCCCATCAAAAATGTAGGAGCAGCCATGAGAATATATATATATATAAATATATACACACACCAATGCGTGTGTATGTGTGTATATATATATATATATACAGGGAGTGCAGAATTATTAGGCAAATTAGTATTTTGACCACATCATCCTCTTTATGCATGTTGTCTTACTCCAAGCTGTATAGGCTCGAAAGCCTACTACCAATTAAGCATATTAGGTGATGTGCATCTCTGTAATGAGAAGAGGTGTGGTCTAATGACATCAACACCCTATATCAGGTGTGCATAATTATTAGGCAACTTCCTTTCCTTTGGCAAAATGGGTCAAAAGAAGGAATTGACAGGCTCAGAAAAGTAAAAAATAGTGAGATATCTTGCAGAGGGATGCAGCACTCTTAAAATTGCAAAGCTTCTGAAGCGTGATCATCGAACAATCAAGCGTTTCATTCAAAATAGTCAACAGGGTCACAAGAAGCGTGTGGAAAAACCAAGGCGCAAAATAACTGCCCATGAACTGAGAAAAGTCAAGCGTGCAGCTGCCAAGATGCCACTTGCCACCAGTTTGGCCATATTTCAGAGCTGCAACATCACTGGAGTGCCCAAAAGCACAAGGTGTGCAATACTCAGAGACATGGCCAAGGTAAGAAAGGCTGAAAGACGACCACCACTGAACAAGACACACAAGCTGAAACGTCAAGACTGGGCCAAGAAATATCTCAAGACTGATTTTTCTAAGGTTTTATGGACTGATGAAATGAGAGTGAGTCTTGATGGGCCAGATGGATGGGCCCGTGGCTGGATTGGTAAAGGTGGAGGTGGAGTACTGGTTTGGGCTGGTATCATCAAAGATGAGCTTGTGGGGCCTTTTCGGGTTGAGGATGGAGTCAAGCTCAACTCCCAGTCCTACTGCCAGTTTCTGGAAGACACCTTCTTCAAGCAGTGGTACAGGAAGAAGTCTGCATCCTTCAAGAAAAACATGATTTTCATGCAGGACAATGCTCCATCACACGCGTCCAAGTACTCCACAGCGTGGCTGGCAAGAAAGGGTATAAAAGAAGAAAATCTAATGACATGGCCTCCTTGTTCACCTGATCTGAACCCTATTGAGAACCTGTGGTCCATCATCAAATGTGAGATTTACAAGGAGGGAAAACAGTACACCTCTCTGAACAGTGTCTGGGAGGCTGTGGTTGCTGCTGCACGCAATGTTGATGGTGAACAGATCAAAACACTGACAGAATCCATGGATGGCAGGCTTTTGAGTGTCCTTGCAAAGAAAGGTGGCTATATTGGTCACTGATTTGTTTTTGTTTTGTTTTTGAATGTCAGAAATGTATATTTGTGAATGTTGAGATGTTATATTGGTTTCACTGGTAAAAATAAATAATTGAAATGGGTATATATTTGTTTTTTGTTAAGTTGCCTAATAATTATGCACAGTAATAGTCACCTGCACACACAGATATCCCCCTAAAATAGCTAAAACTAAAAACAAACTAAAAACTACTTCCAAAAATATTCAGCTTTGATATTAATGAGTTTTTTGGGTTCATTGAGAACATGGTTGTTGTTCAATAATAAAATGAATCCTCAAAAATACAACTTGCCTAATAATTCTGCACTCCCTGTATATATATATATATATATATATATATATATATATATGGGTATATACTGTATATTAGGATATTCTGATACCCTGTTCCTGGCACTGTAATTGCAGGGATATGGGACTATATATATATATATATATATATATATATATATATATATATATATATATATATATATATATATATATATATATATATATATATATATATATATATATATATATACACACACACAGACACATATACATATATACATACACATATATTTATATATATATATATATGCACACATACACACACTATATATATATATATATATATATATATATACACACACACTATTTACATACTATATACAGTTAATTCCAGGGATATGGGACACCTTACAACCCCACAGTGCTGCAGCTAACACACAGGGTATAATATATACACATATAAGGACAGTCACCTTGCCATGTATGTATGTGTGTGTCTGTGTGTGTGATCAAACAGCAAATAAGTAAATCTAACTATACAGACCAGAAACCAATATATAGGCAACATCATATAGAGAGAAGAGACATGTTAGATGCAGTAAAGGGGGGACTCAGTATGCTGCAAATAAACCTAGGCAGCTCTGATATACACTCATAGGTTCTCTGTACAGTACAAAGTATACAACTGCTACCTCCACCGACACACCATCTACCATGCACTAACCTTAGTTAATAATTTGACATGCACGTAAGTTTGTTTCTTTGAAGAAGCATTTATTATTATTCCTTGGGGGTTATTGTTGTGACTATACGCTATATGTCCCTATACACAATGTACTTGACAAACAACTGTGATATGGTATAAAACTAAACAAAGTATTATACTGTATGGAAATAACAGCACATGTGTAAGTGCAGTACATGCAGACTGTACATTTTTATTAGAGACTAATTGATTCAAACAACTTGGAATCAAATAGTCTCTAATAGAAATGTACAGTCTGCGTGTACTGCACTTAAACATGTGCTGTTATGAGCAATTTCTAAGGCATTGCGAGAATCTCTCCAGTCCTATGTGTGGATGTGATTGAAGCTCAAATAGTCTGCAGTGCCAGCCGTGTCCTTCAGAGCGGGATGAGAATTGGATATCAGCAGGGGTTAATCATATCCCTCTCTCTCTGTCTGCACCCCTTGTTTATCAGAACATATTGAAAAATTGCGGCCACCTGTCATTACCCAAGTGCCAAGGATCAGTCACAGGATTGGACGAGGGCGGCGATTGGAGGACGGAGGTCAGACTCAGACCAGATAGACAATGAGGCATTGATTACAGCATAGAGCTTATAATCATGTAATACAGACCTATTTCAAATTATCCTTTAACCAAAATACAAGTCCTTACCTCAGTATGTACAATACGCGTAACGCTTGTTTTCATTATCTTAAAGCCCCAAAATACCCGGAGTACCGTACCGGACTGTAGTGTCTGTACTCACATACACCGGCTGGGATGAAAGAGGGGTGAGTGGTGGGTGTGACAGAGCGCCGTGCGTGCTTTAGGGTGGAGGAGGAGTTATACAGGCACTGATTTTTTTTTTTTAAATCAGTGCTATCAAATTTGCGCCCCACTGCTGAGGCGCCCTAAGGCGATTGCCTAAATTGCCTTGTGTAAGTGCCGGGCCTGGGTTACAGCATACTGCAAATCATGAACAGTCCTCCTCACATTAGTGGCCACAGTTCGTCCAAGGGAGAAAGTACTTTGAAAAATCAAGGGGGATGATCGCTCAATTACTGGCAAAGTAAAGACTATAAAAGTTCAAAGTAAGAGCGACATTCTTATGATGATATAAATCAAACTTAGCATTTATTTAAAAGCGTTAGTAAACCATACAATGGAAAAAATCGACACAAATTACAATGGTAGCATTCTAAAAAGGCAGCAGGTGAATACGCTTATGCGTTTTGGCTAAACTGCCATACTCATAGCTTAAAGGTACATGAAACCCAAAATTTTTCTTTCATGATTAAGACAGAGAATACAATTTTAAACAAGTTTCTAATTTACTTCTATTATCTAATCTGTTTCATTCTCTTGGTATCATTTGTTGAAGGAGTAGCAATGCACTACTAGTTTCTAACTGAACACATGGGTGAGCCAATCACATTCAATATATATATACAGCCATCAATCAACAGCTAGAACCTAGGTTCTCTGCTGCACATGAACTTGTCTAGATAAACCTTTCAACAAATGATAACACGAGAAGGAAGCAAATGAAATAATAGAAGTAAATTGGAAAGTTGTTTAAAATTGTATTCTCTATCTGAATCATGAAATATTTTTTGGGGGTTTCATGTCCCTTTAATATGCACAATAAACTACACAAGATTTAAAACCTCATACTGACCTGCCATTGGTTGTCAGTAATAACACAGCTGCTTAATCAGATATTAGTTACCATACAACATAATATATATGCACATTACATAGAGAGAATCATACAGCGAATACAGTATTATTAATGTCAACCAGAAGATTAATCTCATAAATACAAAAATGGCAAGATTATTTGTTGATTGGAAACGGACTGAACATACATATCCAGAGATGTATATGTATGTATCTTTATGTTAAAGCCCTTTTCCTGCCTTTTTTTCTTCTTCTAACACCTGAGACCTCATATGCTTGAGCCCTTATAACTTTTATGTGCAATGTTTTTTTTAAAATAATTTTTATTAGACATTGTTATTAAAAGCGTAAAAATACTTTGTAACTTTTGTGTGCAATATTTGTTTTAAATAATGTTTATTAGACAGTGTTATTATGAGTGTAAATATACTTTGTAATGTATTTTTTTTGTTTTGTGTAACTTTTTAGTTTTGCAAAACTGCTAACTAGAGCTCTAAAGTCGTTGAGATCATTCTAGCATAAATCGCAATTGAGCTCCTCAAGTGATCGCGTTTACTTTCAGCTCGTAATACCAGCAGTAAACCCAGAGGCGTAACTAGAAACCACAGGGCCCAGGTGCAAGAATCTAAGAAGGGCCCCACCCACCCCCCAAAAAAAGTGAATTTGATACATATCTTCTTTTTTTTTTTACATTTAACACAGAAAAAAAATGTGAATCAGATTACATGTCTGCAAAAGGAGGTACCCTGTGCCCACAGTCTGTGAGATGGTCTGACCCCCTATTACTATATATAGTGACACTGTTTAACCCACCAGTACTGTATATAGTGAGTCAGTGACACAGTCTGTAATCTGCCGGTGAGATGGCTGGCCTGACCCTACCCACCCCAGTACTTTATAAAGTGACCACAGTAGTCTGTGACATGGTCCAGCCCCCGGTACTGTATATAGTGGTACTATATAGACTGACACTGTTTATCTCCCCCCGATGCTGTAGTAACAAGGTCTGTAATTTGCTGGTTCCACAATCATACACACATACATACATACACACATACACACACACACACACACACACACACATAAACACCAATGGGTAAAACAGAAACACTAACCCCTGTAGTCATAGACAGTAGTGAAGCATCATGTCACACTCACATGATATCAGTGCAGGCAGTGGCAGGTCAACGTTTTTTTATTGCAACCTCTGCACCCCCTGTAGTTTCGCCCCTGGGTAAACCAGTGATAACCCGCTCAAAAATTTGCACTCTAATCTGGCCCACAGTGCGTAACTGAGAAAGAGAGACCATATTCCCAATCGTAACATTTCTTTTATTGTTGGATTTACAACCCTCCTTAACAACATTGATCAAGTTTTCATCTGCTGAGAGAAGAGGGAAGTGTTACCTTATAATGTTGCAAATCTGTTCATATTGTGAGCTATATTGCGATACAAATGTAACTCCATTATTACTGAAACACTTAGCTCCAATCTGTTTCGTGTCTTTCAAAAGTGTCATCCTATTTAATCTATCAGCAGTGGATTTGGCTTGTTTTATGATCTTTTTGGAATACCCTCTCTCTTTTAACCCCTTAAGGACAAGACCATTTTTCAATTTTCCTCTCCTGCTCATGAGGGAAATTTGTGCTAATCTGGATGCACGATAGTAGTCCCATAGATTTGGTACACCAACCCCTCCCAATTGCCTGTGTCATGTGAGAGTTTGATGATGAATTCGGGCTTGTTTGTTCCCCCTCAGAAAATTGTGGATGGCTGTTTGTAAGGAGTCTATGTTTTGTCTATCTAGCTTAATCGGCAACACTCTGAACAAATACATAATCCTAGGGAGGATATTCATTTTTATAGAAGATAACCTTCCATATCTTGAGAAATTAAATTTTCTCCACTTTAAAAGGTCCTTGCGAATATTATTAAATAGTGGTGTGTAATTTGATTAGTATAGTTGATTGGAGCCCGGGGTTAATTTGACTCCTAAGTAGTGTTTTTTTACCCATTTGAGGTCAAAATTGGCTTCAATTAATTTAACAGTAAGTTTTGGCATGGCTATGGGAAGTGGCTCATTTTTATCCAAATTTATCTTATTCCCTGATATCACAGAGAATTTGTGGAGAACATCATAAATATTTGGTAGAAAGATTAGGGGCCTGGTAAGGGTTAATAGTACATCTTCTGCAAATAAGGTGATTTTATGAGATATATCTCCTAATTCTAGAACTGAGATGTCTTTAGAGGCGCGTTTGTTTTTGCCTCAAGGGACTCCATGCAGATAGCAAACAAAAGAGGGGACAGTGGGCATCCCTGTCTAGTCCCATTTAATATTTCTATAGTCTTGGATTGGTGTCCTATCGCTCTAACATGTGCTGTGAGGCAAGAGTAAAGGGTTCTGATTGCAGTGATGAATTGTCTGCCAAATCCAATTCTGTCCAGGACGCTATGCATATAGGTCCAGTCAACCCTGTCAAATGCCTTCTCTGCGTCCAATGACAGGAGCAGAGAAGACATTTTTCATTCTGTAAGATAGTCCAATACAGCTACCATCCTCCATACATTGTCTGGGGCTTCCCTGTCTTTGATTAAACCAACCTGGTCGGGGTGAATTATATTTGGTAAAATGTGTTTTAGTCTGTTGGCCAGAATTTTTTTCACTATTTTAATATCCTGATTAAAAAGGGATATTGGTCTGTAACTAGTGCAGTGAGCCAGGTTTTTTCCTTGTTTAGGTATCACAATGATTTTAGCCTGTAATAGGTCTCTAGGGAGTTGATGACCTTCAAGTACATGATTTGCGAACCGCACCAAATGGGGAATCAGGGTTGAGGCAAAAAGTCTGTAATATTTTCCTGGCAGACCATCTGGTCCCGGAGCCTTTCCAGGCTTGAGGTCTTTAATAGCTTGACTAATCTCTAGATGTGTAACATTAGCATTAAGTTTATTTTTATCCTCTTCTGTTATCTGTCTCAAGTTAGTGTCATTGAGGAATGTGTGTATTAACTCTTGCATCTTACCGTCATGTCGGACTTTTTTGCCGTCATATAATTTGCTGTAGTATAGAGCAAAGGAGTCCACTATCTCTTCAGGGTGTGATGTGAATTTGCCGCCTGGTTTCTGTAATGTCGGAATAGAGACAGCTGTGTAGTTATCTCTAATTTTTTTTAGCTAGGTACTTGTTAGGTTTGTTAGCGTATAGTAGATAATTTGTTTTTAACCTATGTGCTAGCTTTACTGATTGGTCGTTTAAAATTGTGTTCAGTTGTCTTCTCTTCTTCTGTTGTAGTTTACCTAATATATTTGTGGCTTGTGTTCTTTTATGTTCTTTTTCTAAATTGTCTATCTCAGAAAAGAAGTTAGTATTAGTAGAGTTAATTTCCTTTTTAGGTCTAGCTGCCTCCTTTATTAGTATTCCTCTAATAACCGTTTTATGGGCCGCCCAAACTGAGATGGGACTTGTCGTGGAGCCTAAATTGATCTTCCAGTATTCTTCCATCGCTTTAAGTGTGTCTGTCTTAACTTTCGGGTTTTTAAGGCATGAGAGGTCATATGTCCAAGTAGGAGTTCTATTGGGATTCCGAAAGCCCCCTAACAATGTCTGTACTATGGAGTGGTCTGACCATGTGCATACATGTATATCCGCTGAGATGAGAGTGGGTCAGAGGATTTGACTTATCAAAATGTAGTCTAATTTAGAGTAGCTACTATGGGCTACAGAAAAATAGGTAGTATCCATAGTAACCCCATTTAGGATTTCCATGTATCTATTAATGAGTGTGGAGACAATAAATGTATAATGTTTTTTTGCCATAGTTTTAGATTGAATTTGTTTTTTGAAGGTGTTTAAATGTGATGAGTAAACCAAGGCCTGAAGATCAATGTTAAAATCTAACAGATGTATTATGTGTTGAAAAAAAATCTTGTTTTTCGTTTGGTGCATATATATTGCATAACAGGACTTCCACTCCTTGTATTTGACCATGTACTAAAATATATCTCCCTTCTTTGTCTGAGATAGTCTTATTATGATTAACCCCTTAGTGACCACAACACTTTTAAATTTTCTTACCGTTCGGGACCAGGGCTATTTTTACATTTCTGCGGTGTTTGTGTTAAGCTGTAATTTTCCTCTTACTCATTTACTGTACCCACACATATTATATGCAGTTTTTCTCACCATTAAATGAACTTTCTAAAGATACCATTATTTTCATCATATCTTATAATTTACTATAAAACATTTTAAAAAATATGAGGAAAAAATGGAAAAAAACACACTTTTTCTAACTTTGACCCCCAAAATCTGTAACACATCTACAACCACCAAAAAACTCCCATGCTAAATAGTTTCTAAATTTTGTCTTGAGTTTAGAAAAACCCAATGTTTACATGTTCTTTGCTTTTTTTTCAAGTTATAGGGCAATAAATACAAGTAGCACTTGGCTATTTCCAAACCACTTTTTTTCAAAAAATTAGCGCTAGTTACATTGGGACACTGATATCTTTCAGGAATCCCTGAATATTCCTTAATATGTGTATATATATATATATATATATATATATATATATATATATATATATATATATATTTATTTAGAAAGTATTGATCTAGGCCCATTTTGGTATATTTCATGCCACCATTTTATGGCCAAATGCGATCAAATAAAAAATATCGTTCACTGTTTCACAAATGTTTTCGCAAACTTTAGGTTTCTCCCTAAAATAATTTACAAACAACTTATGCAATTATGGCACAAATGGTTGTAAATGCTTCTCTGGGATCCCCTTTGTTCAGAAATAGCAGACATATATGGCTTTGGCGTTGCTTTTTGGTAATTAGAAGGCCGCTAGATGCCACTGCGCACCGCACTTGTATTATGCCCAACAGTGAAGGTGTTAATTAGGGAGCATGTAGGGAGCTTCTAGGGTTAATTTTAGCTTTATGGTAGTGTAGTAGACAACCCAAAGTATTGATCTAGGCCCATTTTGATATTTCATGCCCCCATTTCACCGCCAAATGCAGTGAACTTTTTCAGTAACTTTGGGTTTCTCACCGAAATTATTTACAAACAGCTTGTGCAATTATGGCACAAATGGTTGTAAATGCTTCTCTGGGATCCCCTTTGTTCAGAAATAGTAGACATATATGGACTTGGCATTACTTTTTGGTAATTAGAAGGCTGCTAAATGCCGCTGTGCACCACACTTGTATTATGCCCAGCAGTGACGGAGTTAATTAGGTAGCTTGTAGGGAGCTTGAAGGGTTAATTTTAGATTTAGTGTAGAGATCAGTCTCCCACCTGACACATCCCCCCCTGATCCCTACCAAATAGCTCTCTTCCCTTCCCCACCACACAATTGCCCCCACCATCTAGTACTGGCAGAAAGTCTGCCAGTACTAAAATAAACGTTTTTTTGGGGGGGGGGTTAGGTTTTTCTTTTTAAAAAAAATCATATTCTGCCCCCCTTAGCCCCCAACCTCCCTGATCCCCACCAAAGAGCTCTCTAACCCTCCCCCACTAATTATTCCCCACCATTTTGGGTACTGGCAGCTGTCTGCCAGTACCCACTTTGCAATAAAATTTAATATTTTTTATAAAAAACCCTCACTTTTTCTGTAGTGTAGCTGCCCCCCTTCATACCCTTCCCCCTCCCAGATCGCTTTTTAAAAGTAACCCCCCTCCTCCTCTGCCACCCACCTCCCTCTCTCCCGCTGCCCAGCACTCTGAATTTTTAAGGGTGCTCTGCTAGATCCCTTCACCTCCTTCGCGTGCAACCGACATCTCTGCTGGCCAGAAGGAAGTTCCACAAAGAAAATTACTCTCCAGCTGTGATCAATAAAAACGACCTTTATTGTGCATACAGGGTCCAAATGAGCAACAGAAGGAAGTTCCCCAGCGATGGGCCACCCACCCGCCTCCCTGAAATCGCTCCCACCCACCAACGATCGGCACCATCACTTTTCGATGCATCAGTGTGCCAAAAAATGTATTGCAGTGATGCCTCAATATTGAAAGCAGCTGGAAGGATCGCTTCCAGCCTCTTGAAACCCTTACGACGTACACGGTACGTCGCTGGTCTTTAAAGACCAGTTTGTGTGTGACGTACCCTGTACGACATGCGTCGTTAAAGGGTTAATCTATCAGAGAGTTGTTTGGATTGTGATTAATCATTGTGGTTTGAACAATTCCTTTTTAATCTGATGAATTCACTTTTGCAATGGCCAGTGGTTTATGGCGATGGAGACAACTCTTGGCATGTGATAATGTATTTCTACCAATAGGTTTTTATATGTGGTTGTAGTCACCGTCCCAGTGCCCAAATCACCAAATAGCCTAATATCCAAAAATGAAATCTCAGAATGATTGAATTTGCTTGTAAAAGTTAAACCATAAAAATTGGTATTAAGATATTTTACAAAATTCTCGGCTTGCTCTGAGCTTCCCGCCAAACAAAAATCAGGTAATCTATATAGCACTTATACAATGCTAAATGATGATCAAATGGATTATCTATCAAAGATGTGATTTAGCTCCCACCAACCCATATATAGAGCATATGGAAGACAATAGAGCATATGTCAGCCCTAAATGGGGAGGTGATAGAGTAAAGACTCCTTGAAAAACTAGACTTTTTTTGATCTGTAAATTGCATACCAGAATACCTCTAGGATTAAATTATGATTATGATTTAATACATTTTTTGGAATAGGTTTCTCTATTATTATTTTTCTATGTTCTACCTAAATCATAAAATAAATATTTTGTGTTTCATGTCCCTTTAATTAATGTGGAAGTGTATTCCAAAATGGTTGTTACCTCAAGGGAGAAAGAGCAACTACAATGCTGCACAGTGTCTCTCCAAGGTAATGATCATTCAGGCTGTAAGCAAATGACAATGGCTCAAGGAATACAGCATTTTATTTACTGTACCACACTTTTAACGTATTTGTAACAACGCCAAAACACAGTGGTTGCTGGTGGCTTAAATACTGCAGAAATAGTGTACATTTTATTTAAAATATAAAAAAAATGAAAAATTGATATTTTAAATTAATTAAAGAATGTAGTATTTTAAGGGAACTGGAAGCCATGCATTGACTTTTTAATGAATATAATGAGTTTCATGGAGCGCTGTGCTTTTTAAGTTTATGTCTAGTTCTACAGATATCTTTAGTTTGCTAAAAACATAATACCTCATTTAAATAAAAGTATGTAGAACCTTTGTTTTGTCTGAAGAAAAAAAATATCCAAAATATACCTTACCTGTGGTAAAGACAGTACAAAGCTCATCACCCAGGCTACTGAAAGCATTATCTTATTTTTCTTTTTGGCCTCACTGATGCCCAGTGGGTTGAGAATGGCAGACTGCCTGTCCAAGCTGATAACCACAGTGACAAATGCACAAGAGTACATAGAGAGCAGCTTTAAAAACATGAGGATCCTACAAGCTATGTCACCTGCTTGCCACTGCACTGTGATATTCCAAATGGCATCCAGAGGCATAACAATGAAGGTCACAAGAAGGTCAGCCGTGGTGAGGTTGAGTATGAGGATTCGCACATGGGACCTTTTCTTACGGCTGGTGCGTGCAGCTGCCCAGAGTGCAGCCAGATTGCAGAAAGCTGACAATGCAAACAGCACAAAGGTGATAATAACTCGTGCTTTAGCGGCAGAAGAGAAGGTGGGGAGCTGAAAATTATGATTCGACCGGTTATATGAAGACCTGGTTGCGTTCAATCCACAGGGGCTGCTGGTCCATAGGACATTGTTGCAGTTTTTTCTGTTCAGGCCTAGAGACACATTCATTTCTGAAAAATACATTAACTTTAGTTAGAAATCAATTTGTACATTTTTATAAAGGATAAAAACAAAAGAGATAACAACTATTTACTGGCACTATTTGCTATTAAAAGAAAATAAAGTGCAAAAATACTCTAAAATGTTATATGTTGCTTGTATATAACTGTGCTACTAGGAGCTAGCTGAAATGACAGGAGGGAAAATGTGTGTAGTCACCAATCCCCAGCTAGCTCCCAGTAGTGTAAGATATGTACATATACTTTTCAACACAGGATACCAAGAGAACAAAGAAAGATATGTACATATTATTTCCAACAAAGGATAGCAAGAGAACAAAATGCACTTGATAATAGAAGTGAATTTTAAAGTGTCTTAAAATTACATGCTCTATCTGAATCAGGAAAGTTTAATTTTGACTTTAATTTCTTTGTTTGCTAATTTTCATGTTTTAATTGGTAAATATTAATTAACAGGCTTTAGCACAGAAACAAAGTCAGCAAGTTGAAATATATTACAACTTGTAGATATCTAGGGAAAATGAAAATAAACTCCAATATATTCACAGTATTCTTCAAAAAAGTAATTGTGTGTGAGGGGGGGAGTTAACTGCCGAACTCAGCAGACGTCCGTGCTCTTCAAGAGCTCCTCTGTCAAATTAATTTAATATTACCTACCATACCTCAAAACCAAGGTTACAGCACCCCAAAACACCTTCCTAATTGCCAGCTTAGTGAACTTACACTAGCGGAGGCAACAACAGCCGCCTTATGAGCTCAACAATCAAGTTAAGCGGATCAACTTGAGACCCAGCCGCACGGAGCACTGTTCAATCTAAGGAACTCCTCTCGTCTTGTGCGAGACTCACCACCACACTCCGGAGGGTCGGGGATCTGCTCCAGAGTACAAGCAGACGCACACTTGTGGACTAAGCACTAAGAGTCGAGACGCCGAATGACACCTTACAAGGGCTTCAGGGGCAAGCGGTTCACAATTGGAACCCCGGATCAACATAAGTCATTAACCGCAACCCATCTACACTAACACTTACGAGGTTATGAACCTTTGGCAGTCCGCTACATGACCACAGAAATTCTCATCAGATTTGTTGACCTTCTGACAGCATCTAACAAACATAACTCTGCTTTTGGCTCGAGTCGCCATTTTCTAACCCCACTACTACTACATTTACAGCTGCATAGCAGGCCTCTGAAAAGTGATTGTGGAATTGATCCATAATTACATTCACTATTAGAGAAGAGTTCAGCTTGCTACTTTAAACCCCTTCCTGAAAACAGGTCATGGTGCTTAGAGCCAAATAAGGGCACTTGCTAGATACACCCCATATCCAATCACACCTTCCTAGCCCAATTTAACACTTAATCTGCCACTAACTGATACAGCAGACTGACCTGTTTTCAAGGGTATAAAATCTCCAGTTCTCCATATACCAGCTACAAGAGACACACCCTCCCCTTCCTTTTGCCGCTGCCCTTGGTGACAGTGGGTCATATCCATCTTCCCCTTTACCGTGATCGCCCTGTGAGTGCACTCACCCTGGGGAGAAGTGTGTAACTGGAGCCCCCTATATCCTAAGGCTCTAATATGGTCATCACATAAAAACATGGGCTGATCTCCATAGTCCTTACCTGAGCACTGCATCGAGTATCAAACAAACTTACAAAGGACCTGCCTTTATCTTTACTCAATCTTGACAAACTATACAGTATACAGAGTCCCGCCATAACCGGTCTAAGAGACCACACTCTGCCTAACAGAAGGGCTGCCCAACTCCCAAAAGAACAGTGAGAGACCATTTTCAACACTCTCAAGCCTCAATGAGTGGCAGATCAGAGGATGAGCTCTCAGAGGGCTCCCCAGGGATGGATACTGAACACCTGCAAATGGCTTCAGCTATTCCTTTGAACATCACAAACATATCAGGCGCTAATAACAACCTAGTAGACGCCATTAAAGCAATCCTAGCAACTCAACATGATTCCCTCTGAAAGTGCCTTGATAAATCCTGCACTGACCTAAAAAAGGGACATTGCCTCCATAGATAAACGCACAGATAACCTAGAGCATAAACAAGAAGATCTCATAGTAGACCAATCTAATTTGCTCTCCTACTCACAATTCCTTGCTGAGCAGATTACATCTCTGAAAACAAAACTGGAAGATTGCTCCAGGCAAAATAACATCAGGCTAAGAGGCATCCCAGAAACAGTGTTACCAAAGGATCTGCAACCATACCTTCAAGACCTCTTTTCTTCAGGTTTTGGGCACCCTAAAAGAAACAGAGTCCCTCATAGACAGAGAACACTGAGCAAACTGACTGAGATCCCTTGCAGAGGACAAGCCAAGAGATGTGGTGGTCAAACTACACTTTTTCACATTCAGAGAAAGACTCTTGAGAGCCATTAACTCAGGAGCACTTCGTTCCAGCAAATATTACTCTGTTCAAGTATTTCCTGATCTATCTCCACACACCCTTCAAGGCCGGAAAGTCCTACCAAGATTATACCAGAATCCTGAGACATAAAGGGATCAAATACCGGTGGGGCTTCCCAGTCAGATTGTTCGTTTCATAAGATTATCTACAATTCATTGCTTCCTCCTTGGATCAAGCAAAAGACTTCCTAACCAAATGGAACCTGCTTCCCTCACAACAGACCCCCACTCCTTGTGGCAACAACTTGCCCCATGGGCGAAACAGTCAAGATCACATCAGTCAAACCACAACAAATCCTTATCCTCAGCTCAAGAAGTGGAATGACTCACTCTCGGATTGATTCTCCAACTTCATAACAGCCTGATGCCTTGTGGTCTACCTGCGGCTGCCTAGATCTTCCTTTAAGATGCATTACTGACTTCCTGTCTGAATCCTGCACCCTCTCCCTGATCACTTAAGTATCTTTATTTATTATGATTCTAGCCATATCTAAACACTCCTTGCTCCCCCCTTTCCTTTTCCTCCCTTCCTTATTCGCACCCTATTCCTTCTATCTTCCCCTCTCCCCACTTTCCTTTCCCCTTCTATCTCTCCTTTCCCTCCCTGTCTAAACTAGGTAATGACATTTTCTACTATCTGGATTATCTGTAAATTCACTCATAACCAGAAAAGATACTGTCACGTTCCTGTTGTATATATGTTTATCCGATCCGGTCAACACTTCTCATGTGTATACCTTTAAGGCTCTACCTGACCACTATTTAAGGCTCCTCCCTTGGCTCTTCTTTGCTAGGTAATTTGCCATTGTTAGTGGAAGTTCTTAGCTTACAACTTCTGCTACTAGCCTGTGAGCTTGCTGCTTCTGAACCGGATTGTCTCCTAATTTACTTGGCTCTGCTTACCTTATTGCCGGAGGGTCCCTGGAAGTACGGACTACAACTTGCCCAGCTTTGGCTTCCTGTGTGGCCCACTTGCCTGCATCGGTCTCCGGAACAGCTCCACTCGCTAATCGCTCCCCCCCCTGGGAGCCGCAGGTGACATCATTCTATACTGCCGCACTCCCTTTCACCGCTCCAGACTGTTGCAGAGGATATCCCGGCTACCAAGCATCTGGTAACATTGTATCACTCACTCGTCTGTGTTATGGTACTGTGAAATTGATTCTTTCTTGTGCTGCTGCATAAACAATTGCTCTCCAACTCTAACAGATGCTGTATTCACTGCCACTCTGCTAACTTTGCTACAAACTCTAAAGTTCCCTCGTTAACTCTTTAACAAATTAACTGTTTCTTGTCAAAGTGATCACTTATAATTACTGGGAGTGAGTGTTAACTTTTATCTGCCTGGATTTAAGCCAAACTCTATTCTGCTGCATGTGCTATACCAGTTAATCTCCTCAATACTGTTTTGACTTTTAGTTCTCATTTTGCCTATCTATTGTTTCCTGCTACCTGGAGACTGACTTTAGCCAGCACTATCCTTTTGTAGAGCAACTTTACCGTTAAGGCTTCTGCAGTATGGTTTTGCCTTTCATTCTTTTTTTGTGCAAAACCCTTACCCTGTAATATTACTATATCGTCATCCCTCAGTCAATGAGCATATCTGAACTCTGATTTCGATCTATAGAGTTCAAGGTCTGGTGTGAGACTGAGTGGTAACAACAGGTATAGTTTGCACTACCAGTTCCTTACAACCTGTAGGAAAATAAGAATAACCTACAGAACCATCAAACCTTACAGTCCTTACATATTACCTAGCCCTTAAAATTTTTTGTGACCTGACCCTCATCCTAAAATGGACTTCCCAGAATTAGCTAACCGGGTTGGTACCCTCTCCCATAACATGGATTTAATGTTATAGGGGTTAAGAGAGATTCAGACCGAACATGAACTGTTAAGAAAATGTATTAGTGAACACCTCCCACCTAAGACTCCCACAGTGGACAATACACCTGAGCCACAGGTGTGTCCCCCTGAAAAGTTTACTGGGATAAGAGCCCACTTCAGGAAATTCAAGAATTCATGCTCACTCTTCTTTTCCTTAAAACTAAGAACATACCCCACAGAGAAGATCAAGGTGTTGACGGTCATTTCCTATCTTTCCGGTGAACCCAGGAAATGGGCAAACACTTTCTATGAAAACAATGACCCCATATTGAACTCGCTTGATCATTTCTTTGACGCAATGTCAATCCTCTACGAGGACCGTGACAAGCAAAACACGGCAGAAGCCTCAATCCGCACTCTCCATCAGGGGAAAAGACCGGTAGAGGAGTACATAGCGGACTGTAAAAGATGGGCACCTGACACCCAATGGAACTCTGCAGCTCTAAAAAATCAGTTCCATTTGGGCCTATCTGACCCAGTAAAGGATGAGTTAGCTCGTACTGCCTTACCCACGGACTTAGAGACTCTTATACTGTTGTGTATCTCAATAGATCGGTGCCTACGTGAGAGGAGATCTGAGAGGGAATCTTCTGAACCAATTGTTAGGAAAACCTACTTCCAAACACCTTCACCCCCAAGTAGGACTATTGAGGAGCCTATGGATGTAGCATTTGTTAAAGGGCCAATAAAGGCTGACGAAAAGGCCAGACGAAGACTCCACAACCTATGTCTCTATTGTGCCACAAAGGACCTTGGTGTGAAGGATTGCCCTAGTCTTCTTAAACAAAAGAAGAAAACTGGTCACATTCACTCATCTTACCCACCCACAGACAAACGGGCAGACGGAGTGGGCTAACCAGACTCTGGAACAGTATCTTCCATGTTTCTGCACTGTTCAGCAGGATAATTGGCTCACACTGTTACCAACTGCAGAATTTGCCTTTATTAACACTGTTAACAATTCCAGTAAACTCACTCCTTTCTATGTGAATTACAGATTCCACCCTACTTATCAACTATATCATCGGACATTTTCCTCATCTCCTCTCATTGAGGAAACAATCAACAGCATCACCCAAGCTTATTACGATCGAAGAAGAACTCCAGCCCCTGTTTATAAACCTCGAGATGAGGTATAGCTCTCAACCTAAGCACCTAAAACTCCAGATACCCAGTAAAAAGCTTGGTGATTTATTTGTTGGTCCATTTACAATAGTGAAAGTTGTCAACCCAAATGCAGTAACCCTTCTACTCCCACCAACATACCGGTGCCATCCCACCTTCCATGTTTCCCTACTTAAACCCTACCTCCCTGTGAGACCTCACACCCATCACCCTCCGCTTTCTGCACTCCCTGTAGATGACATGGAATACAAGATTGAATCCATCCTGGACTCTCGCTATTACAAATCTACCCTGCAATATCTGGTACTCTGGAAGGGTTTTGGCGAGGAGGAGGATTCCTGGGAACCTTCATTGAATCTGAAAACCCCCCGTTTGGTCTTGCAGTTTCATAGGCGTCATCCCGATCGCCCTAGACCATGAGCCTCTGAGCGGCTCTTTAAAGGGGGTGTCCTGTCACATTCCTGTTTTATATATCTTTAAGGTATTATCCGTTCCGGTCAACACTCCTCATGTGTATACCTTTAAGGCTCTACCTGACCACTATTTAAGGCTCCTCCCCTGGCTCTTCTTTGCTAGGTAATTTGCCGTTGTTAGTGGAAGTTCTCAGCTTACAACTTCCGCTACTAGCCTGTGAGCTTGCTGCCTCTGAACCGGATTGTCTCCTAAGTTACTTGGCTCTGCTTACCTTATTGCCGGAGGGTCCCTGGAAGTACGAACTACAACTTGCCCAGTTTTGGCTTCCTGTGTGGCCCACTTGCCTGCATCAGTCTCCGGAACAGCTCCACTCGCTAATCGCTCCCCCCCCGGGAGCCGCAGGTGACGTCATTCTATACTGCCACACTCCCTTTCACCGCTCCGGATTGTCGCAGAGGATATCCTGGCTACCAAGCATCTGGTAACATTGTATCAATCACTCGTCTGTGTTATGGTACTGTGAAATTGTTTCTTTCTTGTGCTGCTGCATAAACAATTGCTCTCCAACTCTAAAAGACGCTGTATTCACTGCCACTCTGCTAACTTTGCTACAAACTCTAAAGTTCCCTCAAGTTAACTCTTAAACGAACTAACTGTTTCTTGTCAAAGTGATCACTTATAATTACTGGGAGTGAGAGTTAACTTTTATCTGCCTGGATGTCAGCCAAACTCTATTCTGCTGCATGTGCTATACCATAAGTTAATCTCCTCAATACTGTGTTGACTTTTAGTTCTCATTTTGCCTATCTATTGTTTTATGTGATTCATATATCTTTCATCGTCTATTTCTGCTACCTGGAGACTGACTTTAGCCAGCACTATCCTTTTGTAGAGCAACTTTACCGTTAAGGCTTCTGCAGTATGGTTTTGCCTTGCATTCTTTTTTTGTGCAAAACCCTGTAATATGACTATATCGTCATCCCTCAGTCAATGAGCATATCTGAACTCTGATTTCGATCTATAGAGTTCAAGGTCTGGTGTGAGACTGAGTGGTAACAACAGGTATAGTTTGCACTATCAGGTCCTTACAACCTGTAGGAAAATAAGAATAACCTACAGAACCATCAAACCTTACAGTCCTTACAGATACACCTCTGTTATCCTTGATCGCTTAGACATCTTTATAATGTTCTAATGTACATTAACCTAACAATGACCGGTTTTGAGATGTCCCCCTGAATGCTCAAATGTTTTTGCCTAAATTGTATACCCCTTAGCCCTCTTGAGCCTAATCCTATCTAACAACATTTCTAACTTTTTTTATTCTCCAATTCTTCTTCCTTACCCCTCTCCTTACCCCTCTCTCTTCCCCTTTTCATCCCTCATCTTAATCCAGGTTTAAATCTCTCACAGGGGAAGGAGAGTCAGACTGACTCTAGATAAATCACTGGTTAATTTGTTTCCATGTTTTATGTTTTATATTGTTATGACTTCATGACTTATTTTTGTTACATGAAGGGTTGCGGGACTCACTAACTGGCAGAAACTCCAACCACATAATCGCCAGTTGCCTCGAGACTCTCTCACAACCACATGGACATTCATTTGTGGTACACTACTGACTTATTACCTGAGTCCCGCTCCCTCTTGATGATCATTCAAGTATCCTCTGATATTCCTCTGCCTATTCCTCAAAGAGTCAAATTGAGGTTCATACTATCCAGAAACAAGCCGGTTTATCCCAATTACCTCATTCCCCCTTCTTCATCCACACCTCCACCTCTCCCTCCCATTCCTTTTCACCCTGCATCTCCCAATTCCTGCCTCCCCCACTCCCCTTTCTTCCTTTACTTCCTACCCTCTTCCCAAGACCGGTAAAGGCTCTTCCCTGAATCTAGATATTTATATGACCACTTAAAACATATGTGAAGTATAATTGTCATGTTTTGACCTATTGCAATTTTAAACACTGTTACTATACATATTATCTGGTTTATGTTTGTTCTTGGAATCCTCCCCATAAAGGTTTCCTATTTCCAAAGATAAGTCAGATTACGCCTTCCCATTACCCTGCCCTCTACATCTCTACTCCTCTCCCCCTTCCCCTCAACTCCTTTCCTTCCTTCTCCCCCACCTCCCTCCCTACATCCCTCCACGTACCAAATAAGGTAAAAGTCCAGTTTAGTGGACTTGGTAGTTGTGGGGCCACTGACACTCAGTAAGTCAAATGGCTTTCATGCTTTAAACTGTTATGACTCTATGTTACAATGTTATGTATTTCATTCAGCTGATACTCTTTCAAATGTTTTTATTACCTATTTGATTGTTTTCACTGCACAATATTTGAATTGCTCTACTCATCCCTGTAGACTAGAGCACTTTTGGCTGTGAATATTATAATCACAGACCTACCCTTGACCTTCTAGATACTAACTTTAAAAACACTCCTTACCTCTCTACACATCCTAACCGATTAGACAACACCCCCAAACCCCTCTCCCACATGTGTACCCCTCTCTATTACCTCCCTCATCTTTCCCTTTTTTATTCTTTTTCTTCCTTCCCTCCCCAACCCCCATTAATTAAATATGCTGATGTACAAAATTGCCACCCTTAACGCCACCCTTAAGGACTGAACACTCTGACTAAGTGGAGCCTATTACTTAGATATCTATTAAAAAATAACATAAAGCTAGCCTTTATTCAAGAAACTCACTGGCTTCAGGGCTCCACCTTTCTCCAAAACTTCAAAATGTATCCAACATGCCAAGTAGCATCTTCCCAAACCAAAAAGAGAGGAGTTGCAATTATGGTCCATAAGTCTGTCTCCTGTGACATTCAATTTCCAGAGAGAGACCCAGAGGGCAGATTCTTAACCATGGTCTGCCAATTAGACAGTGTACAATACACTCTAGTATCCTTATACGCCCCTTATTCTAAACAACTACCTTTTTTGAGGAAACTTCTCCCACTAATTGAACAGGTTTGCAGAGGTGTTCTCTTCATTGGGGGAGATTTTAACCTGGCCTGGGACCCCAACTTAGATAGGAGTAACCCCTCAAAGAAATCCCTGGATAGAGGAGTAATTTCCCAAGCTAACGCTTTTAGAAATGTCATGTTTCAATATAACCTCAACGACTCATGGAGATGTCTTTCTCCTACTGAAAGAGATTTTACCTTTTTTCCAATCCTCATCAACCATACTCCTGAATCAATTACCTCCTCTGCCACTCTACTCTACTAGACAACTTATCTCACCCTAAAATCTCCATTTGCCAGTGGTGTGACCACGATATGGTTACGATAGAGATGTCATCCACACCTTCTTCTACAGGCCCCCCTTCCTGGAAACTCTATCCTGCACTAATTTCAGGCCCCTCATTAGCATTAACTTCTAGCGTTATAGAAGAATTCTTTGCAATTAACGATAACAATGAGACAGATGACCCCACACTTTGTGCAGCTGCCAAAGCATTTCTTAGGGGCCATTTTCTCAAACAAGCAGCGAAGGATAGGAAGAATCAAGACCAATCCCTAGCACAAATGTATGCAAACTTATGCACCGTAGAGAGAGAGAACAGAACTGCTCAGTCCAGGCAGATTTTGGATCAAATTGCTGCAAGATATAAAATAAACTCTATTGAAGAAAAGAAAGTCCAATCCAATCTGTTCTCCCTCCGTCAACTTTATTACTATAAAGGTAAAAAGGCTGACCATCTCCTAGTCAACAAACTACGTCTTCTCACCCAACAACAAATAATCCCGTTAAAACCCCATCAGGCCCAGTAGTCTCCCCCACAGATATCGGGAAAGCTTTTGTCCGGTATTATGAATCCCTATATAATATTGAGCAATCCCTAAGGGCCCCAGTGACTTCCCCTTTATTCAAATAGCAGTTTCTTTCCTCCCTAGACCTACCAACCTTGTCCCAGGAAGAGACTCAGAGTCTAATTGATCCCCCATACGATGAAGAGCTAAAATTTGCAATATCCTCTCTAAAGCTAAATAAAGCTCCTAGTCCTGATGGATTCACCAACCTCTTTAACAAAAACAGAATTTATGCTTACCTGATAAATTACTTTCTCCAACGGTGTGTCCGGTCCACGGGGTCATCCTTACTTGTGGGATATTCTCTTCCCCAACAGGAAATGGCAAAGAGTCCCAGCAAAGCTGGTCACATGATCCCTCCTAGGCTCCGCCCACCCCAGTCATTCGACCGACGGACAGGAGGAAATATATATAGGAGAAACCATATGGTACCGTGGTGACTGTAGTTAGAGAAAATAATTCATCAGACCTGATTAAAAAACCAGGCCGGGCCGTGGACCGGACACACCGTTGGAGAAAGTAATTTATCAGGTAAGCATAAATTCTGTTTTCTCCAACATTGGTGTATCCGGTCCACGGCGGCATCCTTACTTGTGGGAACCAATACCAAAGCTTTAGGACACGGATGAAGGGAGGGAGCAAATCAGGTCACCTAAACGGAAGGCACCACAGCTTGCAAAACCTTTCTCCCAAAAATAGCCTCCGAAGAAGCAAAAGTATCAAATTTGTAAAATTTGGCAAAAGTGTGCAGTGAAGACCAAGTCGCTGCCTTACATATCTGGTCAACAGAAGCCTCGTTCTTGAAGGCCCATGTGGAAGCCACAGCCCTAGTGGAGTGAGCTGTGATTCTTTCAGGAGGCTGCCGTCCGGCAGTCTCATAAGCCAATCGGATAATGCTTTTAAGCCAAAAGGAAAGAGAGGTAGAAGTCGCTTTTAGACCTCTCCTTTTACCAGAATAAACAACAAACAAGGAAGATGTTTGTCTGAAATCTTTAGTAGCCTCTAAATAGAACTTTAGAGCACGGACAACGTCCAAATTGTGTAACAAACGTTCCTTCTTTGAAACTGGATTCGGACACAAAGAAGGTACAACTATCTCCTGGTTAATATTTTTGTTAGAAACAACTTTAGGAAGAAAACCAGGTTTAGTACGCAAAACCACCTTATCTGCATGGAACACCAGATAAGGAGGAGAACACTGCAGAGCAGATAACTCTGAAACTCTTCTAGCAGAAGAAATTGCAACCAAAAACAAAACTTTCCAAGATATTAACTTAATATCTATGGAATGTAAGGGTTCAAACGGAACCCCTTGAAGAACTGAAAGAACTAGATTTAGACTCCAGGGAGGAGTCAAAGGTCTGTAAACAGGCTTGATCCTAACCAGAGCCTGAACAAAAGCTTGAACATCTGGCACAGCTGCCAGTCTTTTGTGTAGTAAGACCGATAAAGCAGAGATCTGTCCCTTTAGAGAACTTGCAGATAATCCTTTCTCCAAACCTTCTTGAAGAAAGGAGAGAATCTTAGGAATTTTTATCTTATTCCATGGGAATCCTTTGGATTCACACCAACAGATATATTTTTTCCATATTTTATGGTAAATTTTTCTAGTTACAGGTTTTCTGGCCTGAACCAGAGTATCTATCACCGAATCTGAAAACCCACGCTTTGATAGAATCAAGCGTTCAATCTCCAAGCCGTCAGTTGGAGGGAGACCAGATTTGGGTGTTCGAATGGACCTTGAACAAGAAGGTCCTGTCTCAAAGGTAGCTTCCATGGTGGAGCCGATGACATATTCACCAGGTCTGCATACCAAGTCCTGCATGGCCACGCAGGAGCTATCAAGATCACCGAGGCCCTCTCCTGATTGATCCTGGCTATCAGCCTGGGAATGAGAGGAAACGGTGGGAATACGTAAGCTAGGTTGAAAGTCCAAGGTGCTACTAGTGCATCTACTAGAGTCGCCTTGGGATCCCTGGATCTGGACCCGTAGCAAGGAACCTTGAAGTTCTGACGAGACGCCATCAGATCCATGTCTGGAATGCCCCATAATTGAGTTATTTGTGCAAAGATTTCCGGATGGAGTTCCCACTCCCCCGGATGAAATGTCTGACGACTCAGAAAATCCGCTTCACAATTTTCCACTCCTGGGATGTGGATCGCAGACAAGTGGCAGGAGTGATCCTCTGCCCATTGAATTATTTTGGTCACTTCTTTCATCGCCAGGGAACTCTTTGTTCCACCTTGATGATTGATATAAGCAACAGTCGTCATGTTGTCTGATTGGAACCTTATGAATTTGGCCTTTGCTAGTTGAGGCCAAGCTCTGAGAGCATTTAATATCGCTCTCAGTTCCAGAATGTTTATCGGGAGAAGAGACTCCTCCCGAGACCATAGACCCTGAGCTTTCAGGGATTCCCAGACCGCACCCCAGCCCACTAAACTGGCGTCGGTCGTGACAATGACCCACTCTGGCCTGCGGAAACTCATTCCCTGAGACAGATGGTCCAGGGTCAGCCACCAACGGAGTGAATCTCTGGTCTTTTGATCTACTTGAATCATTGGAGACAAGTCTGTATAATCCCCATTCCACTGTTTGAGCATGCACAGTTGTAATGGTCTTAGATGAATTTGTGCAAAAGGAACTATGTCCATTGTTGCAACCATCAATCCTATTACTTCCATGCACTGCGCTATGGAAGGACGAGGAACAGAATGAAGCACTTGACAAGAGCTTAGAAGTTTTGATTTTCTGACCTCTGTCAGAAAAATCCTCATTTCTAAGGAATCTATTATTGTTCCCAAGAAGAGAACTCTTGTTGACGGGGACAGAGAACTCTTTTCTTTGTTCACCTTCCATCCGTGAGATGTGAGAAAGGCTAGAACGATGTCCGTATGAGCCTTTGCCTTTGACAGGGACGACGCTTGTATTAGAATGTCGTCCAAGTAAGGTACTACTGCAATGCCCCTTGGTCTTAGAACCGCTAGAAGGGACCCTAGCACCTTTGTGAAAATCCTTGGAGCAGTGGCTAATCCGAATGGAAGAGCCACAAACTGGTAATGTTTGTCCAGAAAAGCGAACCTTAGGAACTGATGATGTTCCTTGTGGATAGGGATATGTAGGTACGCATCCTTTAGATCCACGGTAGTCATAAATTGACTTTCCTGTATGGTGGGTAGAATCGTTCGAATAGTTTCCATTTTGAACGATGGTACCGTGAGAAATTTGTTTAGGATCTTCAAATCCAAAATTGGTCTGAACGTTCCCTCTTTTTTGGGAACTACGAACAGATTGGAATAAAATCCCATTCCTTGTTCCTTTATTGGAACTGGGTGTATCACTCCCATCTTTAACAGGTCTTCTACACAATGTAAGAATGCCTGTCTCTTTATTTGGTTTGAGGATAAGTGAGACTTGTGGAACCTTCCCCTTGGGGGTAGTTCCTTGAATTCCAGGAGATAACCTTGAAAAACTATTTCTAGCGCCCAAGGATCCTGAACATCTCTTGCCCAAGCCTGAGCAAAGAGAGAAAGTCTGCCCCCCACCAGATCCGGTCCCGGATCGGGGGCTACTCCTTCATGCTGTTTTGTTAGCAGTGGCAGGCTTCTTGGCCTGCTTACCCTTGTTCCAGCCTTGCATTGGTTTCCAGGCTGGTTTGGGTTGTGAGGCATTACCCTCTTGCTTAGAGGATGCAGAATTAGAGGCTGGTCTATTTCTGCGAAAGGGACGAAAATTAGGTTTATTTTTAGCCTTAAAGGGACAGTTTACTCAAAAATTTTCTCCCCTTTAATTTGTTCCCAATGATCCACTTTACCTGCTGGAGTGTATTAAATTGTTTACAAGCTGCTCCTTTACCCTTATATTGGCATTTGAAATTGTTAATTTAGCATGTGGTATCCCCACCTATTCTGAAAGTTTGTGGCCGCGCGTACCAGCTATAGATAAGCTTTGTAAACACAGCCAGCAGAAGAAATTACACTCCCAGTGCGATATAGCAGAGATAAGGTAATAAAATGTTGATTTTCCATTGTTCTCTCAAAGTATTGGGGATTGTTTTAAGGACAGATATAAGATAAAGAAGCAGGTATATGTGCACAATGTGATACAGTAATGAGATCTGATTATACCGACAAGCTCAGCCTATTTTATTAGGCTGTGGCTTCAAAACACAAAATCAGAGCTTTAATATACAGAAATAAACCTTAAAAAGCAAATTTTCATACATTTTTTACTCTGCAGTTGGTAAAAAAGCAATTGTAAACACATTAAGGGAAAAACTATTTTACAGTATACTGTCCCTTTAAAAGACCTATCCTGTGGAAGGGCGTGGCCCTTTCCCCCAGTGATGTCTGAAATAATCTCTTTCAAATCAGGTCCAAATAAAGTTTTACCTTTGAAAGGAATGTTAAGCAATTTTGTCTTGGATGACACATCCGCTGACCAAGACTTTAGCCAAAGCGCTCTGCGCGCCACGATAGCAAACCCTGAATTTTTCGCCGCTAATTTTGCTAATTGCAAAGCGGCATCTAAAATAAAAGAGTTAGCCAATTTAAGTGCGTGAACTCTGTCCATAACCTCCTCATATGGAGTTTCTCTACTGAGCGACTTTTCTAGTTCCTCGAACCAGAACCACGCTGCCGTAGTGACAGGAACAATGCATGAAATTGGTTGTAGAAGGTAGCCTTGCTGTACAAAAATCTTTTTAAGCAAACCTTCCAATTTTTTATCCATAGGATCTTTGAAAGCACAACTATCTTCGATAGGAATAGTAGTGCGTTTGTTTAGAGTAGAAACTGCCCCCTCGACCTTGGGGACTGTCTGCCATAAGTCCTTTCTGGGGTCGACCATAGGAAATAATTTCTTAAATATAGGGGGAGGAACAAAAGGTATGCCGGGCTTTTCCCACTCTTTATTTACCATGTCCGCCACCCGCTTGGGTATAGGAAAAGCGTCGGGGGGCACCGGAACCTCTAGGAACCTGTCTATCTTGCATAATTTCTCTGGAATGACCAAATTGTCACAATCATCCAGAGTAGATAACACCTCCTTAAGCAGTACGCGGAGATGTTCTAATTTAAATTTAAATGTCACAACATCAGGTTCAGCTTGATGAGAAATTTTTCCTGAATCTGAAATTTCTCCCTCAGACAAAACCTCCCTCATGGCCCCTTCAGATTGGTGTGAGGGTATGACAGAACAATTATCATCAGCGTCCTCTTGCTCTTCAGTGTTTAAAACAGAGCAATCGCGCTTTCTCTGATAAGTAGGCATTTTGGATAAAAGATTTGCTATGGAGTTATCCATTACAGCCGTTAATTGTTGCATGGTAATAAGTATTGGCGCACTAGATGTACTAGGGGCCTCCTGCATGGGCAAAACTGGTGTAGACACAGTAGGAGATGATGTAGTATCATGTTTACTCCCCTCATTTGAGGAATCATCTTGGGCAATATCATTATTTGTGGCAGTACTGTCCTTACTTTGTTTGGACGCTATGGCACAATTATCACATAAATTTAAATGGGGAGACACATTGGCTTTCATACATATAGAACATAGCTTATCTGAAGGTACAGACATGTTAAACAGGCTTAAACTTGTCAACAAAGCACAAAAAACGTTTTAAAATAAAACCGTTACTGTCACTTTAAATTTCAAACAGAAAACACTTTATTACTGAATATGTGAAAAAGTATGAAGGAATTGTTCAAAAATTACCAAAATTTCACCACAGTGTCTTAAAGCCTTAAAAGTATTGCACACCAAATTTCAGAGCTTTAACCCTTAAAATAACGGAACCTGAGCCGTGTTTCAATTTAACCCCTATACAGTCCCAGATATAGTCTTTGCTAAGACCCAACCAAGCCCTGAGGGGAATACGATACCAAATGACGCCTTCTAAAAGCTTTTTCAGAGATTCTTAGATCCTCACACATGCATCTGCATGCCCTGCTCTCAAAAAACAACTGCGCATTAATGGCGCGAAAATGAGGCTCAGTCTATGACTAGAAAGGCCCCCTGACTGAAAAAGGTGTCCAATACAGTGCCTGCCGTTTTATAAATGTTCCCCAAGATTATAAATGCCAATTATTAGCCTAAATCTGAATAATATGCACAAATAAAGCAATCGATTTAGCCCATAAAAATGTCTATCAGTTTTTTAGCCCATAATAAGCCCTTTATTCTGTTTGTTTTTGACTAAGAAAATGGCTTACCGGTCCCCATGAGGGGAAATGACAGCCTTCCAGCATTACACAGTCTTGTTAGAAATATGGCTAGTCATACCTTAAGCAGAAAAGTCTGCTAACTGTTTCCCCCAACTGAAGTTACTTCATCTCAACAGTCCTATGTGGAAACAGCAACCGATTTTAGTTACTGTCTGCTAAAATCATCTTCCTCTTACAAACAGAAATCTTCATCCTTTTCTGTTTCAGAGTAAATAGTACATACCAGCACTATTTTAAAATAACAAACACTTGATAGAAGAATAAAAACTACATTTAAACACCAAAAAACTCTTAACCATCTCCGTGGAGATGTTGCCTGTGCAACGGCAAAGAGAATGACTGGGGTGGGCGGAGCCTAGGAGGGATCATGTGACCAGCTTTGCTGGGACTCTTTGCCATTTCCTGTTGGGGAAGAGAATATCCCACAAGTAAGGATGACGCCGTGGACCGGACACACCAATGTTGGAGAAACCTTCCTCCAGCAGCTTTCCTCTTATCTAGAGTTCCTCTTTCTCTGAGGGAACATTGAGACCTAAATTCCTAGAAGCTACAATTTTCACTATACCTAATGCAGGCAAAGACCACTCCCTATGCGAGAGCTACAGACCTATTTCCTTAATAAACGTGGACATATATATGCTAAAATCCTAGCCACCCGACTAAACCTTAAACTACCGTCTCTCATACACCCAGACCAGGTGGGCTTTATTCTGGGGAGACAAGGTCCTGATAGCACTAGACGCCTTCTAATTTTAAACATCTTCACAGAAGTCTCGGACATGGATATTCCCCTCCTCGTCCTGTCAATGAACGCTTGAAAAGGCGATTGACAGGGTGAGGTGGGAATATATGTTTACAACCCTCGGAACGTTTGGTATCCCGGACAGTTTCATCAAAGCAATTTCGGCTTCCCCCCACAGCCAGGATGCATGGAGTGGGCTTCTGCTCTGATCCGGAACATGATTAGGCAGGGGTGCCCTCTCTCCCCCCTTCTCTTTGCCCTTTCCATAGAACTCTTAACATATCCAAAGCCCCCTCTTGCACGACACTCACCAGAAATTGGCCTTATATGAGGATGATTTAACTTCCTTTCAGACCCAGACATATCCCTCCCTTCCCTCTTTGACCTCCTTCATAAATTTGGGAACATCTCATTCTCATTCTATAAACTTAACCTTAACAAGACTGAAGCCTTCACTATAAACCTCAATAATCTCATTCCTTAATCACCTATCTAAAGAAGGAGTACAATTTTAAATGGTCTATTAGAGGTCTCACACACTTGGGAGTCTTCCTATCTCATGACTTTAGAGACATCATTGATAAAAAAATGTAATCAACTTTTGTCCAAAATCCAGCAAGACCTGCTCTCAAGAAGGTAGGGCAAGATCTCCTGGTTTGGGAGAATCCCAGCCGTCTAGCCTATGTACCTTCCAAACTCAACAAAATGTTCCCTACCTGCTCACCATTATGTTGGCGGGGCTGGTCTCAGATTAGTGACCCACAACATATCTGGTGGTCATGCCTGGTCATCAGACCCTTCTGGTCTAAGATACTCATCCTAAGCCAACTTCTCCACCTGGTTGGGGATCTGCCCCCTGAAATTGCACTCCTCCATCTCAACCTTCACAGACTTTACCCCAGCGATGTCTTTTCATGTCAATTCTAATGGCAGCAAAACTCCTAATAGCCAGAAATCGGAAGAAGCCCAATCCCCCAAGCTGGTTGAGTCTGATAAATCTAACTACATACCTTAGATCGATGGAAAGCTATGTTTACTCCGCTAAATTACAGTATGACCTTCACTTTCTAATCTGGGAGCCCTGGGATGCCATTGGAGAGACAAGTTTGCTTTCTCTTTTTTAAAACCCAATTCTTATCACCCCAGATAGGGGCTACTTCAACTAACTTTGCCATATGAACATTCCCCCCCCCCCCCGATATGATCTCCCCAAAACAGTCCCCCTCCTCTTTTTTTGTCCCTCCTCCCACCTCTCCCATTCTTCCCCTCCTATAAGCCCTCACACTTTATACTGAATGCTAATTCTAGAAGGCCTCTACCCATTAGTAAACTGAGTTCACCCTTACTCAAGTATTGAAAGCAGCAAGGGACTCCTTATTATGCTGCTCTTGAAAGAACTCAGACACTTTCAGTTGCAAGAAATATACAAAAATAAGAATAACTCTTTAATGTTATTGTTTACATCTTCTATTTTCAAAGTTAAAGAGGATAACAGGAGAGATCTTGCGTTTCTCAACACATATAGTTTTAACCTATGGACACTTGAGGTATATTTAGACTTGAATTTATGTACTCTTCCAACTGTGGCACTGGTCTATGTTCGCCGGATTTTCTTAATTGATATGTAATGTTTCTCTTTGCATATCTCTGTCCATAATGGTACAATGTTGTGTATTTCATTGCAAAAAAAAAAGTAATTGTGACAATGTCTCTACATGCGCAACTGACATTTATCCAGTAATACAGAAGAAAATAAGCATGAAAAAAACAACAGGCAATTTTAAGTGTTTCAGATTCTACATAGAATTGTTCATTTGATATAGATTTTTATTATAGAATTTAGCTAAAAAAAAACAAACAGACTTTAAAGACGAATATTTCAGATACAATGTTCATGGGCTTTTCAAGTGGAATTGAATCCACCACTCTGCTAGCAAAGCTTTACTAATAATATGACACTTTACTAATAATATTCTTAAGATCTTCCTTTATGACATATGGACCAAGCAAACCTTCACATGGAAAATTAACACTAGTAGCGCCATCTAGGGGAAAGTCTATAATAGCTTTTAGGCTTATTTGAGATTCATTGATAACAATTACCAAGCATTCAGTGGATTTGCATGGGAAAATTATAGTTGTTTTCAATGCTTAAAAAAAAGAAAAATCTTTAAGATATTGTAACCCAAAAAAAATCCTAAAATGTCTTAAAAAAATGACAAGTTATTTATAGGCTAGTTGTTGAATCAAAGCTGGTTATCCAAGGCTATGTTATTTAATTCTGAAGATGATGCAGTTGTGACTCATACTACCTCAAGATATATTTTGTATAACCTTTTATAGAAACAGCTCATTCTGAATCTGCACTGAACATTGCAGGTAGTGTCTATGGGTTATACTAATTGTATTTCTTTACCCAAGCCCAATTATTTTCTTACAGGTTATATGTGTATTGAATCTATTTGTTAGTAACAAAAATTCTCAGGTTAAAATGAACTTTTTCATACTGATGGGTTATGTTTTATTAAAATACCAAAAAGAAGTTTCAATACAGTCCCTGAACTTATTGCAAATGTAGGAACTGACAACTTTACCCTTTGTGAAGAGGTCAATTAACAGGATATGAAACTCAAATGAAACATTCATGATTCAGATAAAGCATAGAGATTTAAGAGATTTTTTAATTTACTTATATTACCAAATCTACTTCTCTTGGAAGAATACATCGTTAGACTCAGCAGAAGGAATGCACTGCTGGGAACTAGCTGGTGATTGGTGGCTACACACATATGCCTTTTGTCATGTGCTTACCAGATGTGTTCTTTTAGGGCCCAATAGCGCATTGCTGCTCTTGAGCTGATTTTAAATATCTGTTTAACCCCTTTTTGGGGTTAAATGCATGGGTATATGCCACTAAACAAAACAAAAATACATTTTTTTTACAGTTTTGCCACAGCTATTTCACATGCCATGAATTATAAATATAATAATGTATATTGTGACTCTGTTGGGCCTGCTGAAAAGAAACATTATATCATTTTTTTACAATTGGGTTTAAATGTAGGTAGCAAATAAAAAGCTCAAAACTGGCTCAGCACTGGGGTGTAAAAGAAGCCTTAGCATCAAAAAGGGTTAAATGATAAATGTCCATGACCAGTAGAGTGACTTAATGCATGAAATTGGCTTATATTGGGATTTGGGACCAGTCCAGGAGGCTATTAACACAGTCCCATTTTTATAATTTGTGCCGTCCTTAAGCAGTTATGTCATTTTGTAAAAATTTAAGGGACATTATAGTCCTTTTTATATATGTGCATAGTATATGTCAGTAATTATTCACTGTAAAAGATCTGTATACAAAGTTAAAGCATTTAAAACTGTCATTTTGTTAGCAAAATTTACAATGTTTTGCTATTTAACCTTTTCATGCCGTTATTCCGTTGTATTCCGTCACAACGGCACTAGGCTTTAAAGCTGTTATGACGGAATACAACGTCATAGCTAACGGCTGTCCTGAAGCCTACTGCGCTTGCAGGATTTGATCGCGGTCTGGAGGGCGTTACTAGTGTCATAGGGACGCCCCCCAGACCCGATCTCATAATTGAAATCTCGCGATCATTTGCACAATCGCATGATTTCAATTTGTCTACATCGGAACGCTGTTCTGATGTAGACTTTTTAACCCAGTCACGAAAGGGTTAAGAATATTCCAAGAGTTCATGCACTGATCTAATCAATCACTATATCAGTGTTGGAAACATTACACCTAACTTACTACTTACTGCATAATATTAAATGTATAGGGAAATTGTTCCTTCATATATATTTCTGTATTTGAAATAGCTGTTTTTTTCCACATTAAAACTATCACCTAATAGTGCTAATTATGGCTGGGGTGAATAAGCACAACTAGCTATTTCACATACAAAATCTCTCTTCTCTCCGTCATAAACTCACTAGGAGATTAAAGGGACATTAAACTCAAAATATTTCTTTCATTATTCAGATAGAGAATAACATTTTAAAAAGTTTCCAATTTACTTCTATTATTAAAATTGCTTCCTTCTCATGATATTCTTTGTTGAAGAGATTCCTAGGTAGGTAGCGTGCACATGCCTGAAGCACTAAGTGACAGGAAATAGTGCTGCCATCTAGGGCTCCTGCTAATGTATAATATTGTTGCAAAACTGTTGCGATATATTGCTGCAGACACGTGCACACTTCTGAGCTTACATCCTTGCTTTTCAACAAAAGATAACAAGAAAACTAAGAAAATTTGATAGCAGAAGTAAATTGGAAAGTTGTTTAAAACTGTGTGCTCTATCTGAATCATGAAAGAAAAAAAATATGGATTTTATGTCCCTTTAATTAGTGATTATGGCCCCTATTTAAGAAAGTCTGGTGAACCTGATCCGACAGTGCGGATCAGGTCCGCCAGACCTCGCTGAATATGGCGAGCAATACACTCGCCATATTCAGTATTGCACCAGCAGCTCACAAGATCTGCTGGTGCAACGCCGCCCCCTGCAGACTCGCGGCCAATGGGCCGCCAGCAGGGGGGTGTCAATCAACTTGATTGTACTCGATCGGGTTGATTTCCGGCGATGTCTGTCTGCCTGCTCAGAGCAGGCGGACAGGTTATGAAGCAACGAGGCATCAAGCTCCATTCGGAGCTTGATAGATAGGCCCCATTGTCTTCTGCTTACATAGCTTTTCTTCAGAAAACATTTGTTACTCTTATTTTCAGTATAGGTGGGGATACAACCAGCAAAAGTAGCTATTTCAAATAACAAATACATGTAAAATAGCTGTTTGCAAACATTTAAATACACTCCAGCAGGTAAACTGGACCATTGGGAACACATGAAAGGGGATAACAATTTAGAGTACAATGTCCCTTTAAGCATGATGGGTTTATTTCAGCTTCTGATGGTAGTGGAAAAAGTATAACTTCCAGAGGTAAATTACAATAAAAGCATGTCAAATAAATCATGAATATATACCATGTTGACTTTTAGGTGTAAACATTTGATAATTCATTTAATATTGAGTTTAAAGTCCCTTCAGTCAATCTTGCTACATTAGTAGATGCATGCACTCCAATTTCTTCATTGTTGAAATAAAGTCCACATATTAAAATGGATCACACACATTATTTGCTTAGATGTTTTTACACAGCATATAGACAGATTTGCATATAGAGATTTAAATCTGATAAGATTATATTGTGAATAAGGGAATGTGTCTAGTAACCAAAAGGGACCCACAAGGTTAGATATAAAGACTGTTGTATTTTTGAATAAATGAATAAACATTTTTAAACCTGTCTGTGCTTGTGATGATGATGATACTTTGTTATACTTTAATGTCATCCCTAATCTCTTTTCTTATTTTTCTTATTTTTATTTTATTTATTTTTTTGTACTGCTGTCCTCTTTATTTTGTTAACTTCATTATTTATTCATTCATTGCCATTGTTTTGAGCAAATAATTATAGAATATTTTAATCTTGTTTTTAAAAAATATATTTAAATTGATCACCTATTGCAATACAAAAGCACAATAAACATAGTTAAACAGACATTCCAGCCAAAACTGTAGTCCACATGGATGCGTTTCAGTTTTGAACAGAAGTATTTTGTAATATAAATGTATTAGCAAAAATGTTTCTAATAAAAGCTATAGCTGTTTTAAAAGTATATTTAAGTATGCACTGTGCACAAGCATTTTAAACAATGCACTTGCTCAGAGAGCTTAAAGTGCTTGTACCATCTAGTAATGACTCAATTTGTTAATTGCTGACATCATGATACAAACCCTACTGTGCACTCTGAACAGCTACAGTATTTACAATGCTGGTGCACTGAGAATATCTAGCTATGCTTCACATGCACGTGCAGAAAAAAATGTTAACACTAAAACTGTGATAATTTTTACTAGAAGCATTTTTGCCAATACATTTATATTGCATGTTTATGTTCAAAGAAGTAATTTACCTTTGTGCATTTAAATTTTGACTGGAATGTCCCTTTAATATACAAAAGAATATATCTGCACTTTTAATAATTTCTGCATATATATTCCAGAGTTTGCAGTTAAAGCAAATCAAATGTGGTACCAAAGAAATGAGCTTGGAATAAAAACATTCCCGAGCAGATGGTAAAACAGAAATGATGCAGAGCATATTACTGGTATTCAGCAATTCTCAACCAGGGTGAAGATGTTACACAGGGGAATGGGAATAAAAATATCTCACATTGCTTAGGATATCTCTCTTTGAACATAAACTATGTCAGGCTATTAGCAACTCACAAGATGTAATATAGCATATTATACACTTCAGTCACACTATTTTCAGATCAAAAAAGCTGTTTTTGCAACATGACAGGAAAGTCTTTATTCACTAAGATTTGAGCTTTGCTTAATTTCAAGTATATCTACTGTATATACATATGATGATGATTATAGATAGAGATATAGATAGATAGATGATAGATAGATAGATAGATAGATAGATAGATAGATAGATAGATAGATAGATAGATGATAGATAGATAGATAGATAGAGAGAGAGATAGATAGATAGAGAGAGAGAGAGAGATTGAGATAGATAGGTTGATAGATGATAGATAGATGATAGATACATGATAGATATAAAGATAGATAGATAGATAGATAGATAGATAGATGGTAGATGGTAGATAGATAGATAGATAGATAGATAAATAGATGATAGCTAGAGATAGATAGAT